>NC_090873.1:42411762-42419262 GCF_036669935.1 Montipora foliosa
TGTCGAACGCGCAGCCCGATTATTTCCTCACTCGTTTCTGTGAGACAGCAAATGTGCATCAAAGCCTGTAATCTCATTTCTTTTTAATTAAAATATCTTACTTTTAACGCTGAACTGCTAATGGTATGATACAAGTCTCGAAATATTCTCCTTTGGTTTCTAGTTGTCATGTAAGCGTAGTGCGGTCTGTTCTCTTTCGTAAAAACAACTATTTGTGACCCATATTTCCCTCCCGCCCCAATATCTTCGTAGTCAGCCACTGGGGGGAATAGACTGTACACACTCTGTAATATGCAGCTTTCTCTGACTTAATATACCTCGAAATATTCTGACATGAAGTAAAAGCGGCACCTTTTCCACGTGGTAGAGCATAGCAGATATGATTCCAAGCAAGGCAAGCAACGAGATACCTATTTTACTTTGTTTGTAGTCAACTTGCCCGAAACGCCTCCAAGTGCTTTCTTTTGGATGTTGTGCGCATTGGCGCAATCATGAGTCCGAATTAAACCGTAATTGTTTAATTACGTTTTCTTTAGAACCGATTACGTAATGTAATTGATTGCGATGACCTTTCCATAGTAACTACGATGATAAATATGATAAACACATCTATAATATTTCAACTTTCCGTCACTAATACAACTGAATTACAAACCTTACATACGCAGGCAAGCGTGTCTTCTTTTGGAGGCCCATTATGTTAAGCATTGCATCCAATTGAAAAAGTTAATTTATCGTAAACCATTATTCTCTATTGTCGTGCAATAAAGGAACTGGCCGGGTTCGAGACAAAAGAGGCAAATATTTACATAAAATCGTTCGCTTTTTGTAGGTACAACTCAAACTCCGTTTCCACGAGAGGAGAATTACGTAGGAAGACTGACCTGCTGAAAATTTGACGGTCTTACGATTTGAAAAAGCTCCATGTTAACTTTTTGCGTTTTTTCGGCGGTTGTTGCTGGTGTATTTTCTCTCTGCGCCATGGCCTCAAATGGTGTTGCACTTTACATTGTGTACAAGGATCCACTGAACTTCTTTCGACGTAAGTCGATCACAGTTTTGATGGCTTCTTTGGCAGTCAACGACTTTTTAACTGGTTCTGTGGTCAGCTTATTTCGTATTCTGCGGGACATTGCGTGCGATTCGGCTCGCATACGAAACCCTCCATTCGCTGGCAGCTTTGAGAATATCATTGGTGTTTTCGCTCACAACAATGGAACTTTGCTTATTGTGGGTCTATCCGCGGAGAGATTGATTGCTGTGGCTTTGCCGTTTTACTATCGCGCAACGGCAAGCAGTCGAAAAACGCTGGTGTGCGTTGTTTGTCTAACGACATATTCCTTCGTGTTTTCTCTTCTTCAATTGAGTGGTATTCCGCCAGGAATTTATCGCACACTTCAACTTCATTTGAACATGACTTTTCCGCTGTTTGCAGTGTTTGCTCTTAATTTCAGTCTTCTTCTTATTTTGCGCAAGCATCGCCGCCGATCTTGTTCCAAGACGCCGCACCCAAAAGACAATCATTTTGCAGCGGCGAACGAGCACAGATTCGACATCACATTTACAGCTATTCTAATAGTTCTACTTCTGTTCTTGTCGCTCGCCCCGTATTATGTAATGACACTAATTGAATTTCACTGTTCGCAATGTATACGAAGTACGTGGTTCGTACCCTGCCGTCAAATCTCTCTTCTCTTTCGCTTTATACACTGCGCGTGTAATCCCTTTACGTATTCTTTTCGCATTCGTGAATGCCGGCAATCGTTCAAAGCTTTGTTTTCCAAAAGCCAGAGGACTGGAGAGCTTTCTTCGAAAGACTCGCAAGTTTTAAGTCCTACACCGAGCACGATTTTTCTTCGAAGAATGTCCAGAAAGTCTGGCAAAACAGGCGAAGTGATTGAAGAGTTCGTAGAAGAAAATTTGCCCGATGCTCTGGCTTCAGGCCTTGTTAATATGACCACAGATGACCTTGATGTTCAGGCTGATAAAACAGATCATAAAGAAGTGCAGAAGGATCAGAGATTGCGGACAGAAAGTACAAGTAATGTTTCTGGTAGATCAAACGAAATCTCTTTTAAGGAACTTGAACACAATTACGACACAAAATTGTAATATACGATTTCATATGATCCAAAAACTGGCTTGAAAAGTTGGACATTCGAAGGCTTTCATACAATTCAAAACTATATCCACTACGGATTGCAACGTTCAACCCTTTACATACCAACATCGGATACACGTGTCGAAAACACCGATACCACATCATAGCACCCACTGATTAGTATGATACTTGTCACAGTCTCAATTCCCCACGACGAGCCTCGATTTCCACCATACCATACCGCTCGTTTGACAAGAAAGCACGAAAAACCGCGTTAGCAGCACACATCAGGGCTACTCCTTACTAGACGACTACAAATATTCCTCTCACGTACGGTACATACGTACACATTATTTCATCTCGACTTTCAGAGTAGCTAATAAGGCGAATATCTCCGAGACATTACATTTAAAGCTAAAATACATAAAATATACGGATACATAACTAAATATACAATAGTTAAAGATACGTTACTTAAAAAGAAAAACCGCTGTACAAACTGCGCCCGTGGATCTGTAACATCAGTGGTTCGGATAAAATCAGGTAGCTCATGCCACAACTTAGCTGATAAGTAAGAAAAAAAACTAAGATTATAACTGCTTGCTCTAGCTTTATTGAGGGACAGAATGTAATATAGTCGAAAATCATGAAAAGAAGACCGGAGAGAAAACTTATTTTTCCTGATTTTTATACAGTGATATAAGGAAATTGTGTATGCGCTTAGTGCATAGAGATGTCGAGTATGTCTTTTGTGGTAACAGAACAAGTAATCTGCAAGTGTAAACTGATTTTTCAAGAAATCACGAAAGGCCGGCACTTTTTGCTTCGAGGGTAAAAGCGAAAAAGCAAAACTTTGTCACGAATTTTGTATAATAAAAACTTATTTAGAAATCAAAAGTCTACGCTAACAGCACACGCACTTTTTTCCTCCAGCCGCGCTTCAGCAATCTGATGAGGGCCAAAGTTGCGTCGTTCATGCCCAAAAGAACTTTGGGTAATTCTGCCATTCTATGACAAGGGAAAAGCCCCGATTCTCATTTCATATATTTTTTATAAATGTCGGGCAGCAAATTAAAGTACATCATCGATTGAAATTTTTAGCTTTCAAAACTTGCCCAAATTGTATCAGTAGGTCCTGGAATTCGTCCACGGAAAAGCCGGAGAGACAACTTCACTCGTGAACCGCCATGTTTACAACAGAGCATTTAGGCCTCCCAGCCTGCATGAAACCATCTCGTACCTCTGTCTCGAAACGACCAGACACGCACGGTTCTTACGTTACATTTATCCTTGCACAATCAACTGAAATGTCAATTCCTGGTAAAAACCAGCATGTTAATTTTCTGTTTGTTCCTCAAGCTTCCGTTCTTGGACCAAGGTTGTTTTTGTCATACATTAAGGACTTACCTAACATTTCTAATAAAGTGACTTTCCATTTATATCCCTACGATAGAAGTATTTATCATTCGTCTAATACCCCATTCACACCAATTAAATACGTTTGCCTGAAGCCAGAACATTTACGGATGCGGAAATTTTGAATGCGCTTATTGCATAAAGATGCAGAGTTTGACTTTGGTAGTAAGAGAACAGGTCATCTGCAAATAGAACTCTCGTTATTCCCTTATTTACATTATACCGTTTCCTTGACACGAGGATTACAGCGAAATGAAAGCAAAACTTTGTCAGGAATTTTCTATGATAAAACCAAAATCTAAGTTAACAGCACATACCAGGCCTACTCCTGAGTATCTGGCTAGAAATCATTTCCTCTGGCCGCGCTTCAGCCATTCCATGAGGGCCAGTCTCGTGCTTCTTAAGTTGCCTCGCTCATGGCCAAAAAGAATTCTGGGTAATTCTGCCATTCCATGACAAGGCAAGACTCCCGATTCCCATGTCATAGTTTTATTCTTAAGTGTCGGGCCACCCAGTCCTACCAGCAAAATACCGCATGGATTGAAGTTTTTAGCTCTCAAAACTTGCCCAAATTCTATCGGTAGGTCCTGGAATTCGTCCACAGAAAGGCCAGAGAGACAACTTCACTCGTGAACCGCCATGTTTACAACAGAGCAGACCATTTACGCATGCGCAAACAAAATTTTTAAACAAGAGAGAAAACGCGGTACCTCCAGACCCGGCGCTGGAGCGTCGTACCAAACGAGTCATCCCGGGATTTCGGCCCGTGCGATCGCTTTTGGACGCAGTTGCCCCTTCGCTGCTTTCTGCTACCGACCTCGCCTCCCGGTACGGCATTGAGGGAGAGATATGTCGGCCCCTAAACCATATAAGACAAATCCCACGCCTACTCACAGCTCCAAACCGCCCTTGTCAATTTAACGTAAGAATTCGATGACTTAAATATACAAGGCAAAAGTCATTTTATCTGACATGCGGTAAGCAATGAAGGTCGCAGATTACAAAGTGTGCGCACGCGCCCTGCTAAAGATAACTTACATCCATGCATGCATAAACTTTATTTCATCTCGAATTTCAGAATGACTACAAGAGCTAATATTTTCGAGACATTACATTTACAGCCAAAATACATAGCATATACAGATACATACTAAATACATAATATTTAAAGATATATTAATTAAAAAGAAAAGCCGCTATACAAAATGCGGCCCTGGATTCTCTTTCGAAACCAGTAAAGTCAGTGGTACGAATAAAATCAGGTAGCGCATTCCGCAACTTAGCTGATACGTAAGAAAAAGAACTAAGACCATTACTGGTTGTTCTAGGTTTATTGAGGGAAAGAATCTAATTTGCGCGAAGGTCAAGCCTAAGAAGAAGACAAGAGAGAAAACGTATTTTTCATATAAGCAGGAAAAACCTTTTAAAAAAAAAACCCAAAAAGAAACATACTTTTATAAAGTAATATGAGGAAATTTTGAATGCGCTTATTGCATAGAGATGTAGACTTTGACTTTAGTAGTAAGAGAACAGGTCATCTGCAAATAGAACTCTCGTTATTCTCTTATTTACATTATACCGTTTCCTTGACACGAGGATTACAGCGAAATGAAAGCAAAACTTTGTCAGGAATTTGCTATGATAAAACCAAAATCTACGTTAACAGCGCACACCAGGCCTACTCCTGAGTATCTGGCTAGAAATCATTTCCTCTGGCCGCGCTTCAGCCATTCCATGAGGGCCAGTCTTAAGTTGCCTCGCTCATGCCAAAAAAGAATTCTGGGTAATTCTGCCATTCCATGACAAGGGAAGACTACCGATTCTCATTTCATAGTTTTATTCATAAGTGTCGGGCCACCCAGTCCTACCAGCAAAATACCACATCGATTGAAGTTTTTAGCTTTCAAAACTTGCCCAAATTGTATCGGTAGGTCCTGGAATTCGTCCACAGGAAGGCCAGAGAGACAACGTCACTCGTGAACCGTCATGTTTACAAACTCCCAGTCTGCGTGAAGCCATCTCTCACCTCTGTTTTCTTTCAAAGGCTTGTCTTTACCCACATTTAAGCTTAACGATGCCAGCCTGGGGGCTTCTGTAGACGGCGATGGCCCGAAGAATGACTTAGACACTGATAAACCAACCAGATTCCAGCCAATTCAACTAGCTTTCTCCCCGAACACTATAAACCGTTGATGTGGATGTATAAGTCCAACCACAGTGTGGATGTATAAGTCCAACCACAGTGTGGATGTATAAGTCCAACCACAGTGTGGATGTATAAGTCCAACCACAGTGTGGATGTATAAGTCCAACCACAGTGTGGATGTATAAGTCCAACCACAGTGTGGATGTATAAGTCCAACCACAGTGTGGATGTATAAGTCCAACCACAGTGTGGATGTATAAGTCCAACCACAGTGTGGATGTATAAGTCCAACCACAGTGTGGATGTATAAGTCCAACCACAGTGTGGATGTATAAGTCCAACCACAGTGTGGATGTATGTACCGTTTCCTTGACACGAGGATTACAGCGAAATGAAAGCAAAACTTTGTCAGGAATTTGCTATGATAAAACCAAAATCTACGTTAACAGCGCACACCAGGCCTACTCCTGAGTATCTGGCTAGAAATCATTTCCTCTGGCCGCGCTTCAGCCATTCCATGAGGGCCAGTCTTAAGTTGCCTCGCTCATGCCAAAAAAGAATTCTGGGTAATTCTGCCATTCCATGACAAGGGAAGACTACCGATTCTCATTTCATAGTTTTATTCATAAGTGTCGGGCCACCCAGTCCTACCAGCAAAATACCACATCGATTGAAGTTTTTAGCTTTCAAAACTTGCCCAAATTGTATCGGTAGGTCCTGGAATTCGTCCACAGGAAGGCCAGAGAGACAACGTCACTCGTGAACCGTCATGTTTACAAACTCCCAGTCTGCGTGAAGCCATCTCTCACCTCTGTTTTCTTTCAAAGGCTTGTCTTTACCCACATTTAAGCTTAACGATGCCAGCCTGGGGGCTTCTGTAGACGGCGATGGCCCGAAGAATGACTTAGACACTGATAAACCAACCAGATTCCAGCCAATTCAACTAGCTTTTTCCCCGAACACTATAAACCGTTGACATCTGTCATGTGATTCCAAAACCTGAGCCCACATTGATCAAAAACCGCAGATGTCTCAAGGAGGACTTCGTGTACGGCGAAGCCAAGTGCTGCAGATGGTTTATCGCCAAAAAAGTCCAAAGGCAAGCACTTAGCACTTAAAGGTACGGAGCCCTGTTAGTGCCACCCGGGTGTGCGTATACTTTTTATTTTTTTCTGTCGAGACTTTTTTACTTTGGGCGTGACTCTTGTTTTTATTTGTGTCAGTGGCGCGACTTTTTTTTAGCTGGCGCGACTTTTTTTACTTGGCGCGACTTTTCTTAATTTGGCGCGACTTTTTTTATTTGGCGCCACTTTTTTTGTTTGGCGCCACTTTTTTATCTGGCGTGTCTTTTATACCGGCGCCTGGGTACGGACCTTATGTATCCCTTATTATAGTGTAATAAATATTGTAAGCAATAATCCTATAAACCCTTGTATACCCCTATATACCCTTGTATACCTCTATATACCCTCAAGAGAGGATGAGGTGAGAGAACGAATCCCCCTGCTCCATCATAGTTTTTTAAAAATCTATTTTTAGTTTAAGTTCTCGTTCCCAATGCTGTGCTTAACTAAAGTTTCTTTCCGTTATTACAACTGGCAAATCAGGTGCCTGTGTATGGGGGGGGGGGGGGAGGGGATCTGCTCGCTTACCTCATCCTCTTCATATCCTCGACTACCCTTGTAAACCCCTATATACCCTTGTAAACACTTGTATACCCTTGTATACTCCTATACTGCCCATATACCTTTGTATACTCTATATACCCTTGCATTCTATACCCTTGTATACCTCTGTGTACTCTTGCATACCTCACTATACCCCGAAAAAGCGTGAT
>NC_090873.1:42424262-42429262 GCF_036669935.1 Montipora foliosa
AGAAACCACTGGTAAGTTACGATGGCGTATAGCCGAGGATTGCTCATCCATGATGAGAAGGACCGAAAATGCCACAAATCATTTTAAGTATTTATTTTTCTTCGTTTAATCTCTTTACCTTTTAACCCAGTTAAATCATGATTGGATGTAAACACCGATACTTTTTTATCGTAACTGACCGGCATCAATTTTCTTCGCACTGGTACCTGGTTAAAATTGGTGCTTTATTGTGTGAATTCGAATCTTAGCATTGCGCGTGCGCGAACTTTTCCTATTCATTTGTCTTACAGTCAACAGCACAATGCGAAATGCTTCAATAATAATAACCTTCTAAAAAAAGCTTTGGCCTCAGCATGTAATAGAAAAATGAAGGACTAAATCATCGAGGCAATGGAGGCCTATGGCATTCAACTTCACATCAGACACAAAACGACTAATTTGTCTAGCGATTCTGTTGGGGATTTATCTTCTTTCTGGCGCCGCTGTTTTTCAAGTTCTTGAAAACGAGAATGACAAGCTAGAAGTACAACAATTGAACTCTGTGAAAACTTTGTTTTTGCAAAGGCACAACATGACATCGGAAGATTTTGACTTCTTAGTAGAAAAGGTTGAAGCCGCTGTTAGACACCGCTGTGGTGGGGACCCAGACCAATGGTGTACATCCAGATGGACGTATTACGCTTCATTGTACTTTACATGGAGTGTTGTAACAACTGTAGGTAGGAATCCCCTACATTTCTTTTTTTTTGTTATTGAGTGTATCATCATGTGATGTCATCACGGCTGTTACTATGTCGGTGTCCCAAACCAAAGAAGGGGCCGCCATGTTGTTCACGTCCCAAACTAATTCTCTGGGAATTAAACTAAATTTATGTGCAAATAAATGAAGGGGTAGTTTCTAAAGAAACTGTGGTGCTGCGTCGGTGGGGAAGTAGTATACAAAAATTTGGTTTATCAACGGAGTTGATAATGTAAATTGACCGAATCGCTCTGACGAAGGGCTAACGCTCGAAACGTCAGCTTTTAGAATCTCTGTACGGTGGTCAATTTACATTATCAACTCCGTTGATAAACCAAATTTATGTGCAAATACTTTGTTTTGTTTCGGTTAATGAACATGGTTGATAATCTCGTATCCAGATCTCACTTCAGGTTTGAACGTGAGAGATTTGGGTACGAGATCTAATGGCTGCTAAGCGAATACGTGAGCGAATACACATTATAAGAACGTATCGGCTTAGTTTAAGCCCAAAATTTTATGAATATGACAAGAACTTAGAACATAACCAGGCTGAGAAACAATTTAGAACGTCTTTATAGTGCTCTAGTTTTATTACATTATGAGTTGTATTTCGTCCGCATTGGAACTCGTGTAGCCTTGCATACGACGAGAGCTACTTAAATTGAAATTGACCAATATCAGAATTCAGCGAGCGGGAACAACTGTGCTATCCGACGTCATGTCACTTGTTCGCAATTAAAGGGCCAGAAAACCATTGAAAAGATTGTGTCAACAAACTTTGGCGACAAAACTGGGTTGCCAGCAAGCGGCGATTCGAACGTCAGCTGTTGTGCTTTTGCTGTTATTTGCGCTTTTTCTAACTAATTTAAAACGAATTCAGTCTAGTGTTTTGGAATAAAGTGTAGGGAGACGTCAAAACTGTACTGACAATGTATTTACTTGTGCAAAAGACTTTGATGGCGTCCTTTCGACAGGGTAGATCGCCAACAAAGTCTTTTACGCACAGAAATGCACCGTTTCCGGTGAAAGGGCAAATGATTGACAGGATAGCACAGTTTTGACTTCCGCGCGCATTGCGGGCGCGGGTTCCGTATGCACGGAGAAGCTCTCCGGTAAAGTACAGTTTCATTGGCCAGGAGCTCGTCATCATCTAATAAGCTCTAAGATAGGGTCAATTCGCTTATTGTCACAAATCCCATACTGAATACAGTTCATTTTGGGAGGTAATTAATTTGCTTTAAAACAATGGATATCCAGTTCACTGAAGCCTGATACAGCCCCAAAAGTAAATTACTTGTACTGTATTGTTTTTATGTAAAGAAACCCCCAAAACGTATTGCATTATGGGATTGGGAAAATAGCCTATACCCAAAACAGTAAACAACAGAAACAAAAACAATAAACAAATCCACACTCGTATAATATATGCCTTACTAAAGATGACATATATGTGATATATAAGTGAAAACCTTGGTATAAGGTGAATAGTACGCTGAAGTTTGCGATTTTGCTAGCCTCGTTAGGAGGAGGGGGGGGGGGGGGGGAATTTGAGGGGACCGTTCCATCGAGAGTGCACTTTCAAAAGAGAGCGAATTAAACATCATAGGGCATTTGAAGTGGTACTACGATGAAAAAATCAGCTCTAGTTTTTCTTCACATTTGGAAAGTATTTGCGTCAGTTACTCACTAGTTTAAAAATGCAGTGTGTGAATGTGGCTTGATTGGTATGCAGAACACGAATTTGACAATCTGAAAGCCAAAACACACTAATTAAGCCGCATTTAGACACTGCATTTTTAAGATAGTGAGTAAATGACGTCACTTTCTCCTTGATCCAGATCACTGAAAGCTTATCAGACGGAACAGCACCAAGTGATGGCGGACCGTTAAATTAAAAAAGTGGAGTTAAAATAAATAGTCTTCCTCTTGAAATTACTACAAAACATTCCGCCTATTGAGCAATCAACGCAAGTACTTTCGAAATGTGAAGAAAAACGAGAGCTGATTTTTTCATCGTAGTAGCACTTTAAAGGCACAGTAGTAGACCTCAAAACGGGGGCCTACTCGCACAAAAGGAGGAACGGGACGAACGAAACAAAATTGTTCGTAATTGGGGCGTTTTTACATGAAAAATGCAGGTTTTGCAGTCTTCAGAGGAAACTTTAGATCGCCTGACTCTGTCTCTCGGGTCGTAAATGAGTACACAGCAGTCAATGATCTCCTTTTGTTTTCAGGTTATGGTCATTTGGCTCCAAGCACAGTTGGCGGTCGTGTTTTCTGTATGATTTTCGCCTTATTTGGAATTCCCTTAAACCTTATGGTCTTGCGTCACATTGGAGACCGAGTGAATCAAGTCATTAGCTTTATTCATTATATTGTTGAAAGAAAACTATTTCGAAGAGAATCTGATATAGTTGCCACAAAGACTCTCATGTGGACTCTTCTTGTCCTAATTTTGATGCTGTTTGTTGGAGCGTTTCTTTACTCACAAGAAGAGCAGTGGAACTTTCTGGAAGGAGTGTACTTTTGTTTTATCACATTTTCGACCGTTGGATTTGGAGACCTGGTTCCGAACGGTGGTAAGATATAAATGGTGTTTACGTATGTGCACTTAGATCATTTTTGGTGGGAGAAAACGCCACCCAAAGCGGCTTACACTCTCCAATATTTCATATCCCGGTGGGTAACCCACAAGATGCTTGTAACAGCTGTTTTAGAATTAATGCTGGAAACCACAAGGCCACCCCACCCCCCCCCCCCCCCTAAAAAGTATAAAAGAGATGCCTGGCATCTTACGTCCAGAAATGCGGACAATAGCCCTTATTCACGATACCCGCCATGTTAGTTTTCAAATTGTCATGCAAATTAGCCATGTGTTATGTGGGGGGGTGGGGGCAAACATTGGAATAAAGGCAAATTGCGGAAAATCGGCTCGTCGAAATATTGAATTAACCTTGCTAAAAGTACATTTTAGAATTTAGAATTAAGTACCTTTTATAATAATTTTATATCTTTTGATTGCCTCCCACATTTTGACATTCTACTTTGTTATCTGCTCATTTCTCACTTAAAAAACATCCAAGTAACTTGTGTAAGCATTCTATTTTACTACTTAGGTGATAAACATTTAATGAACGTGAAACAAATCATCTGTGTGGCTAAGATGTTCGCGATAATCTCTCGACCTTGTGCTGTTTGCCCCCTCAGAAATGTGTAGCTAATTTGCATGATAAAGGCAATTCCAACATGGCGGCTATCGTGAATAAGGTCTATTTGATCACGTCGATTTTGATATAAGCATCACAAAGGGTGCTTTCCATTATGCCAAAGATTCCGGAAATTTCGGTCGGAAATCAAATGGAATGCCCCGTTTCGGTTTCTTCCGACCGGAATATTCGGGATCACCTCTGGAGGTGGTCCACTTATTTCGGTTGGAATATTCCGACCGAAATTCGCCGTTCCATTTTTGACAAACCGGTTCTTTGCCCTAATTAGGGAATTCGGAAAATGAATAAAAAGTGGCAAGAGCCACTCCTATCGGTTGGCCCGGTTTAATCGGAAAATGTCGTTCCATTTTCCTTCGGTATTCCCACTTATCTGTGACCGGTCGGTTTGGCATAATGGAAAGCACCCCAAGTGTCCCTTTAATTTACCTTACTCCCCAAATTCAATATCACTTGCGTCAACAAACACGGGCAATGAATGTCGCCGAAAAGTCCCCACAAGTAACAAGTGAAGACTGAAGGTGCGTTTACACGACGGAGGAAAAGTAGCACGGGTCCGCTAAAAAGTGAAACGGTTCCAATCATTTTCGTAAAGAAACAGTAAACTTTTACCCGTTCCGCTACGGGACCATAGGCGCCTATGTTCCCGTAAAAGAACGGGGTAAAAGTTTACTGTTTCTTTACGAAAATGATTGGAGCCGTTCCACTTTTTAGCGGACCCGTGCTATTTTTCCTCCGTCGTGTAAACGCGCCTTGAAACTCTAAACTTTAAAGCAATCCTAACCTAACATTAACTGTTGTCAAGAAGTAGTGAGTGAGCGGTTACACTTACGAGGGACACTTTGTGTAGCCTCCCACGAGGACGCTATTAGGGATTCGTCACGTGTTCCTCCCCCACGAGCGTCTGCTGCAACGAGCACGAATTTACGTAGACCAATCACAATGGACTTCCAGATTCTGGAAGTGCACTTTAGACCCTGAGAAAACGGCTTCGTGACGCATTGACGCTCCCAGGGGAGATCTACACAGCACTG
>NC_090873.1:42436762-42439262 GCF_036669935.1 Montipora foliosa
CCAACGACACATTTCGGTTGATAGCAGCTCAAGTATCATGACGAAACATATCACGACAGAATACTTATCTATACCTGTTTTTGCAAGGCGACGAATGAACATCACAGAATAGTGTGCGAGCTTAAAAACGTCAGGTGGACTCTTTCAAGTTTTCACGTTGTAACATTCATAAAATTGGTCACAAGCATTTTTGGCTTTTCCTATCGTTATACATTTTGTTCAAATCATAAAAAAGTCATTAAGAAACGAAATCGCTATATAAGCCATTTAAGTGCCCTTAGAAAAATGATGGCACTGCGTTGCCTGCTTCATGGTAATTGGACAAACGTTTCGCCATTTCTTTAAAACTGCTCCGCGCGGTGATTGGCTTAAAAATAGCACCCCACAATCTCAGCCAATGAGAAGCCAAAGCAAACATCGGGCTCTTTCCCGCGCCCAGCGCCAGCTGCACGTATTGGCCTTGCGTTGTGACTGCTACATTTTATTGTCTGCTTTGATTGGGAGATATTTTGAGTAACATTTGACGTTAAAGTTCAAAACTAGAACGTTCTTAAAATAAGTAAAAGACATAACACTCTATTTTACACTCAAAAGAAAATCGCGTTTCTGATTAGTCAATGACGAGTGCATAACCTTGGTTCTAGAGCGCAATAGTTGTGCAATTGAACATATTCGTATTCTCAGTATTGGACTGGAACTAGCTTGCAATGGAGGCTAATGCGGGTGAATATATTAAAAAATGTTTCCATTTGAAAAGATTTCCCCGCATTAGCCTCCATTACAAGCTAGTTCCAGTCCAATACTGAGAATACAAATACGGTCAATTGGGGTTATAGGATGCAATACGGAAGTTGCTATGGAAACACGGCAATGGAGAACTTTGTTTAGTACATATATAAAATAAATAAAGATCGTATGAACTTGCTTGTGCAACGACAACTCTAAAAACTCACCTGGTTTCTTATTGATAAATTTTTTCTGTGGCTCATTGTTTTCAGTCCACTTATGAAATGCCTGTGTATTGACAAAAAGTAATGGCTGATCAATGTCAAAGTTGTAGATTTCTTCTCCTAAAGGTAACATCCACACATCAAGTGCCACACCACACCTGCACATGGTGGAACAAGTTAACAAAAACAATAACTGTTGAATTTTGTTGTGCAAACTGGTGTAGTGCACAATTGCGGGAGCTCCGAAGGAGGGTGGGGAGGGTAATTTTGCAATGGGCTACTAACTAGGCAAGACAGTCCATCAAGAGGAAAGTAAATTTGTTATTACTCAAGATGCTTTGTGTCACAGATTATTCTTTTCTATGATTACTTACTAGGACTTCTGAAGCTACATTACATGGTTGGAGTAAGTTACAATTACAACTATTATTAAATTTTCGACCTTGGATATTGCGTTGCTAGCTTTCTGATTGGTTTACGCAATCTACATTATCAACTCATATACAGTATGACCTAATATGGAAACTGATTGTGTCAAAGTGTTCAAGAGTTTAAAGGAATTTAATGAAAATTTAATGAAACAATAATTATACCATTTGTGCTTGTTGGATATGAGCTGGTTATAGCCAACTTGGCACTACACCTGTACGTGCCTTGTTGGCTACTTACCATCTCATATCCAACATTCGCTCATGGAATAATTGTTAATTGTTATTGCGTATTGTGGCAATGAATAATACACAACCCATTTGAATGGTTTGATGAGCAGTAACTTTGGGTTACCCATGTCCCAAGTCCACACTCAACATTCCTATGCTTGCAATGTACAACTTAAGCAAATGAAACTGATGACATACTGTACAGGCTAAGGGTGCGTTTGATTGACCGTATTCTGGAATAGCACGGAGATTAAAATTGTCAAACACCTGCTAAAATGCTAATATATTTTTATAATATCTTTGTTATCCTTGTTGCTTCAAAACACCAGCATAACATTTTAAATCATCACTCCGCACATTCCGGAATAGGGTAAATTGAATGCACGCTAATTCTCATATGGACCATCCCTTCTCCCAAGGAGCAGAGGATATTCATTAGCTCTTATTTCCTTCCTTTACATTGCTCACCTAAATCGTTCGTCTTTTGCTAAAGACATGACTGTTGTTGCACCTCCAAATGAATGGCCCATGACTGCAACCTTGTTTAAATCCAACCTTCCCTTAGAATACAAAGACATACAAAATTAAAAAAAACTTTTCCTGAAAGGTGGCCACCAGCGGGCTTTTTCCAAAGCACCAACAGAAAAGAATTCAGAACCCTTGAATTCCAGTTGGGATGGTTGTGCAAGTGAATGTTTCGTTGCTAAATGCCATTGGGGGATCTAAATTCAGCTTAAGTTTACAATGCTTTGTAAAAAGAGAAAAAGTAATGCCTAAGGTTTAATTAGTTTTTTATTATTATTATAGTTAATTTCAATAATAATTATTGTCACTGTTCATAAACAGCCTCACAAGCTGCAAGTAAGAATAGCACCCAAAGCTTTTCAAGAC
>NC_090873.1:42446762-42449262 GCF_036669935.1 Montipora foliosa
CCAAATGTTACAAAAGGCAAAAACACATGCAATTCCCTTAGGGAATCACGTGACACAACAAAAGCTGACTGAAACAACGGAAAATCGGTCGGCGCTACCTAAAACACAAAATTTTGGCATTTTCAGGTTCATTCCGGTATATTCCGCTTTATTTGGGTGTCATTCCGCCTCATTCCGGTGTCATTCCGGCTCATTTCAGTATGTTCCGGTACCATTCTTGCGGTACAATATTCCGGTACCATTCTTCCGGTACATTCCGTTTCATTCCATTCCGTTCCGTTCCGTTCCATTCCGTTCCATTCCGTTCCGTTCCGTTCCATTCCTGTGTTTAGTAACGCCCCATGTAGGAGAGGGTGGACAGGGTATATGAGGATCATGTCATGCAAGGGGCTCTGAGTGGGGTGAACTGTTCAGACTGCACTATCCTACATGTAGATTATATTATTTTATATATTAATTGTATTATAGTTTTTCAATTATTGCTGCATATACAGGTTATCAGAGAGCAGTGATATGTTTTGATTTCTCATGCTGGATTTTTAGTCAGTCGCATGATAATAAACATACATTGTATATTTAATTAAACATCAAATATTTTCCTTCTTCACTGCACTTTTATCAAACGTCAAGCTACTCATAGCCTTATCTTTCTCTATCTTACTTAATGTTTCATCTTTTATACAGGTGGACTTCAGTTTTTATTGGTGTGGATATTATTTTTAGTGCTGTGGTCAATACCAGTTATCTTAATAGAGTACTCTGTTGGTCGATACACAAGAAAAGCACCAGTCAAGTCTTTCCGCGTTCTCTTGGGACCCTGGTCTTTGTGGTGTGGGGGCTGGATGGTTGCTGTTGTTGTTTTGATTGCGTATGTGTTGTGTCTTAAACCAGGGCTGTCAATAAGGACCAGACTAGCTAGCGGGACCCTGAAAAATGCAGACTGCAGACTGTGAAGACCGTCTGTAAAATGAAAATTTGGTTAGCCTGAACTAGGCCTAAATAACATTCGGTAAGCCTAATTAGGCCTAAATAATATTCAGGTTAGCCTGTTTACGGTTAGCTCTCAATAATATTGTCGGTAACACCAATGATATTTTACCCCTGGTCTTCACGGTCTGCACAGCCTGGCGTTTTGGTGTGACCAGTAGCTAGCCCGGCTAGTAAGCCATCCTCAGCCGGTTACTTTCATCTTTTTTTACCACCAGTCGAAATGAAAAATCTCACACTTGTTAAGCAGGCCTCCTGATATTATGCGATGGTGCGATTTCGCACAATCGACCTCAAATCGCATCCGATTGCACAATTCACGAAAAATCGCATAATTCACAAAAGAACACACAAAATTCATAAAATAAAACATAAATCAACAAGTTTCTTAGGAGTCCCTGCATAAATACGCCATTTTAAAGATGATTTACCTTGGAAAACGGCTAAAAAGTCTTTGTTACCTTCAATTTCGTAAATACCGTAAAGTTCCGATAGTAACAACCCCCAAAATTAACGTAAATAGTTTGTGGTCGCTAGTAAATCCCGAAAGTAGCAACCCCCAAAATTAATGACCTCTGGAAAGTAGCGACCTTCTTCCCCCCCCCCCCCCACCCCCCGAAAGTAGCAAGACAACAAGGGGAAGCTTTATGCCACCATTCTTCCTTGACATCAGTTCACTGATGTAAAGAACTACCGTAAACCAGTATAATTTCGTATTAACAACAGGAACGTTTCTTCAAATTGAAATTGAAAACTACATAGTTTTCTAGATACGGTTTTTTGCTGTATCTATCATTGTTATCTTCTTTTTATGAAGCACAATTTATACATATGGAATGACATAAAATGTTGTTCTTTTTCAAATTTTTTGTTCATTTTTAATTTCGGAAAAAGGCTTGCGCCAGCTCTATTTGTAAATGATCTGTGTTCCCTGAAAGTAACGATCCCCCGAAAGTAACGACCCCCTGAAAGTAGCGACCCCCAAAGGCTGCTCTTTCCGAAAGTAACCAGGGTCACTACTATCGGAACGCTACGGTATTCAAAGTTCAAGGTGTTATTTTGCATGGGGGGCCTGGTACGAGGCTCATTCTTAAAGAGTCTCCAATTGGTGTAACACAAACGCGCCCTTTGTTCAGATTATCAAATCTGTTCAGAAATATAATACTGCACACAAAAACAAAATGTAAGAAGCTAGTCGTAGCATACAGGAATGTAAATAATAATTATTGATCATTCATTTGGCATGTTAGCTGTGTCCTTTCAACTTGTCGATCAAGATTCATAATTACGGTTCCCTTATGATCAAAATGTCTTTAGGGCATTAAAAACGTGCTTTTTTATCCTGAAACCTTGAAAAACAAGCTTAAAATTGCTCAGAAAAAAATCGCGTAATTTACAATATTTATCGCATAATTGGCCCTTCTAATCGCATAATCTGCCCAGCAAATTTCGCACAATTTGCATTTTTTCATTGCACCCTATCAGAAGGCCTGGTTAAGTTATCATCGAAGAA
>NC_090873.1:42456762-42489262 GCF_036669935.1 Montipora foliosa
AAAATAAACGCAACAGAACTTAAACAGAATGCAAAACATTTAATTGGTTTATGGAACAAAAACAAGCGAGCGCGATTTTCATTGGCTTAGCGAACGCGGATGCAAACAACGTCATATCTCCCTAGAACTTTCAAGAAAGCGATCGGTATTTCGCTGTGACGTCATTTGGATGCAGTAATGTGATTGGGCAATCAAATGTGTACTACCCATATGAGGAGTTTCCTTGGCGCGAATAAGGAGAAGCTTTGTTTTAATCTTGCCAAACATTGGTCCGTGAAATCAATTGCGAACACTTTTTTCAAGGTCATACGAAAGTCGCTCTAACAAGTAGTAAACTGCCGTTTGCCGTATCACGTAACCAGGATGGTAAACCTCTCGACTCTCTTTAACGGGGCGACGGTAACGTCGACGAAAACGTGACCTCAAAACATCAGTTTACACAATTTTAAGTCCTTCACGTTTATTTCATCTTGTTTACATCGAACAATGTTGGCGAATTATCCTAAAACTAAATTTATACGAGCGGTTTTAGCGTTAAAGTTCGCATTTGTACGCTCACGTCAACTTAAGTGATTTCGCGAGCGTTGTCGTTATGCCGAGTACCGCGAAAATATTTGCTAATTTAAAATGCGTGCCGCACGTGCAGCACGATTATTTTTCCACTTTTTAACCAATGATATTCTTGATTTGTGGCGTTCTCGTTGCCGTAGCCGTAGCCGTCGTCGTTTAATAGGGAGTTTTAGCAAAGACGACGGCTACAGCAACGAAAACGTTAGTCCAAAATATAACTTAGCGCTATCGCAAGTATTTTGCGATTAATCCGTCTTGTTCACCTTGTACAATACAGGCGAACTATCCTGTAAATGGATGGGTACGAACGGTTTTAAAGTCAAAACTGAAAATGACCTTTTTCATTGTTATATGCTCACGTTGTCGTCGAAACCTAAAATTTGGTGATTTCACGTTGTTGTTGTGTGGAGTACGGCAAAGAAATGCACGGAAATTCGTGTTGCACGTGCAGCACGAGCATTTTTCCTTTTTCAACCAATAATATTCTTGCTTTGTGGCGTTGCCGTAGCCGTAGCCGTCGTCTTTACTATTAGGGAGCTTAAGATTTTACGACGGCGACGCGGCAACAACAATGGCGCAAAACAATGATATCATTGGTTAAAAGAGCATAAATAATCGTGCAGCACGTGCAGCACGGATTTTAGCAAGTATTCTTGTGGTATTCTGCACAAGGACGACGTGAAATCACCAAATTTGAAGTTTTGACGACAACGTGAGCATGCAATAGAGAATCTTTCATTCTCTATTTTCACTTTGTAACTGCTCGTACCAATTTATTTGTACGATACTTTGCCCAAACCAAATTGTAAGAAGTGAACGAGATAGAATAACCGGGCGAGAATTATGATAAAGCAAAGTGATATTTTGAGGTGACGTTTTCGTTGAAGTCGCCGTCGTAGATCTTAAGGTCCCTATTCTTAAACTCCCTTTTGGTTACCGCAGATATAAAGTCCTTTTTAATTGGATCGGTCTTCAATATGAGAGCCGTAAAACAAAGACAAATGTATAGCTTCTTTGGCCAATCACAAGAGACACAAGGAAACGAATCCGCCATCAGCCAAACATAACGACAGGCGGATACATGCAGCCGGTGCTGAGCGCGGGAAATTGCGTGGACACGCAACGAATAATTGCGGCTTAGCTTGTTTCTGATTGTCTGATCTGACGCGAGAAATTTAAGCCAATCAGTAAACGTAGTAATTTAAAAGCAACGCTATCGGAGTAACTTTTGGACCTTCAACAAATTTTTGGTAAAAATCTTTTGGGAAAGGCTAAGAATGAGGTCAAATAGGATCTTCGTTGTTATTTTTGAGTGAAATATTTTTTTGAGCTTAAGTTTCATATTATGACAAAAATTTCGATCTCATTGCTTCTACAAAGCTAATATTTTCAGAGAGACAAAATCACCTTTAGATTTTGACGAGTTTTCGACGCAAATTTTATTTTCCAGTTCTAATAGCGTTTCCAGTTACTTGTATTTTCGGTTGCAGAATCCGAACAGATAACAAAATATCTCCCTATATCTTTTACATAATGCACCCAAGCGTTGCGAAGCATGGTTTAAAAACTACCTTATTTGGTAAATGCTAAAAACCAGGCAGTTCTTTGCAATCGTACGAAAACAGATGGTAACATTATCGATCCTTCAAAAGCTTTCCCCGTTTTCTCTAATTACGTTGTTTTAATCGTTTTCCTTTGTGGTTCTCGCAGCTTGCTTAGCGCCGTGATGTTGTATTCTACGGTCTTCTCTACAAAAATCAAAGAAGGAGTTAACACGACTGAGATCGCGAAATTACTCAAGGAAGATGGATATGCCAATACAGGTCTCACTTTCTTGTGGTATGTTTTGTTCCGGTCAAACCGGAGCTTTAATATTCCCCAGGGATACCCTGGGGATTTGAGTCCCATTAATGGAAGGTTAGAAAAGAGATTAGCCTTTTTCCCCATCCACAAATATATCTCATCAAAATTGTCCGATTTTATTTCGAAGTAAGCGAAGCAAACTATTTTCAACCACACAAGAGTTTTCATATCATCTTCACATTTCTAGTCTGTCGCACAAAGAAAACGAAGTAAAATACTCATGTTAAAATTCTCCTGCGCTTTTAATGAATCGTTTTAACTTATCCCCACCTCAACGAGAGCTTTTTCGAGAGTGTGTTTTTTTTCTCAACTTGGCACTCTCAAGACTCTCAACCCTACAGATTCAATGAACGCTTTTCATTCATCGATCATTCTTTTAATTTATTCGTGTATTCACGTCACCATTGCTCTACCGAAAGCTCTTCCAGCTCTTATAAAAACCACCAACAACCCACAATAGGTACCTGGTTTGTAACTTATCTCTAGAGACACAGATAACAATGATGCAATGTACGATTCCTGGTGGACGAACGAAAGGAGAAAATGAGAGATCTTTTGTTTTCGTCCACCAACGTAGCAGCGATGACGTCACGTGAAACCAACCTATTCCTTAGTTCTCTTAGTTCTCTCTGACTAAGGGCTAACGCTCGAAACGTCAGCGCCACAGTTTCGTAAGAAACTTACTCCTTCATTCCTTTTTTCGAAAGTCTCCACTTCATAAACAGTTGTCAAAAGTCTTCATTTTCATTGACGTTTTTGGTCGTGTTAAGGTGGACGATACGCGAAAACGCATGAAAATGTCTGTGTGTTTTCAAACAAAACTCACACGTGTGGATTTGGCCAACCTTAGCCTTACCGCATCGACTTTCAGTTGCAAAATATCCTGTTTAATTCTTGTATTTGCTTTTCTTATCTTGTCCAGGATGCCTGTGCTCTACTCGGAGCTGGGAGTTCCAGGTCGCATTCTGTCTAGTTTGTTCTTCTTGTGTTTATCTCTGGCTGGTGTCACCTCTCTTGTAGCTTTGCTCGAGTTACCGATACACACATTGCAGGAAATGAAAAGTGGGTTTTTTTCGGCCATAAATTGTTGGTTTTGTAATAGTAGTTGGTACACTTCAGTTTACTAGAAGGGACTACGAAATTGTCGTCTGAGAAACAACTTTTCGTGGTTGGAATAATTTCGCGATTACTCCAAGTTCTTTTGAATGGAAAGCATGTTTTGAGTGTATTCCTTTCAAGATTTGTGATAAAAATGTGCTCTTTAGGGACTGTGCAATAATTATCAGGAAGGGGGGTCCTAAAATGAGCTTCACCAAAGGAAAAATTGGATAGGTCCCCCCTCCAGCAGCGTCAAGATTAGCTCTGACCCCCCCTCACGTTCTCTCAAAATTATGATGTGCCCCCCCCTCTCTAACCCGCACCTTTATTCACCGTACTGCAACGCATTCCACTGCGTCGTCAGGGATAAAGAGCACCTCGAAACTTTGTTCTTCATAATCGTCAATTTCCGAATCGTCTGATTGTTCATTATCTTCTTGGTCTTCGGAAGTGCTAGATTGCTGCTCATCCGGGTTTTCTTTACCTTGAGCTTCCCCAGCACCTAGAACACGAGCTACGAGCGCTGTTTTCCCTCCGCTGACGGCTAAACCGTGTTCCTTTAGGTAGAGTTGGAAAATGTTTATTTATTTATTATCGAATTTGTGAAATTTAATTAAGACCCCCCCTCAACTTACTTGAGAAATCTAATGTAGAGCCCCTCCTCCCTTCCATTATTTTAACTGAAGGCCCCCCCTCTGGTTTTAGGTCCCCCCCCCTCCTGATAATTATTGCACAGTCCCTTAAGCAGTTCAAGGCACTGAGGTTTAAACGGAAAACCTCTCACGTTAGAGCGGTTTTCAATTGAGTGTCGAAAGGAATTAGCGAATTGCTTTGGTGTTGCATTACTTCACTCAGTAATTGGTTCAAAGTTCTCGCGCCACTTTTTCAACCAATCAGAAGCGAAACCAAAACCAATCGTGGCTCGCTCGTGCACATTTTCCCGCGCTTTGTGCCGGCTGCGTGTGATTACTTCGAGTTTTGATTGGTTTACTGGATTGTCTCCCTCCTTTTTGATTGGCCAAAGTAATTACTTTGGCTTTGGTTTTACGACACTCGATTGAAACTCGCTCTATCTTGCGTTGATTTCGCACGCGCGATGATTGGTTTGGGCCATCATTCCTCATAGAGCACCGTGCTAACATAGAAATTTTACTTCGCGCCAGGAGCCCATGACCAGGAACGAACAACAGCCTTATATTCCTGTCACGACGTCTTCACAGACCAATTTACTTTTAGATTGAATTTCCGGCGAATGAGATTCCCATAGAAATTTTACTTCAATCACCAATCACAAGAAGCTAACTTGACGTCATAGCGTCACCGAACCTAATTTCCGTTTCGTAAACGGTCGATACCATTCTTAGGAACCAAGCCTTTTTTATTTGATTAGCTTTCAATAATTGTTAGGGTTAGCTTCATTACAATACTTTAAAATTGCAATGTTTGGAGTCTTTGTCTCGAGAGTGTAGTGGATAAGTGCGTATGCTCTTCAACCGTTGAACTGTGTTCCGTATCGTTCACTCAACTTTTTCTGAGTTTTTTTTCTAAAGTTATTCCTAAGGTTTTTTGAGTTTTTTTAAATTCTAAGTGACATACGCTGCTAATCTAGTCCTGGATAAAGTTTTTTTTTTCCGTCATTTGCAAACGACAAACTTAACAGTGAAAACTGTTCTAAATGTGTCCTCGTCCAAATGGCAACGACGGAAACGGAAATTTGCGTCACCGAACCAGAACTGCTTTTGTTTCTTGCGGGAAAGGTAGTCTAAAAATTGATCGGTCTGTAAAAATGACGTGACATAGGCGTTTAATTGACGCGACGAACGACATGCTGCTGCTTTTCAAAAGAGCACGAAAATTCTCTGTCTTGCCTCTCTCTTCGGAGAAGTTACTTGATGTCTGTACATAACATGAAAGAAATGAGCTTAAGGTGGCTCAAAGCAGTTTCAACACTTTCAAGAGACCTTGTTATTTAATTAGAAGGATTGACACCGCAGTACAACTCTTTATCACGTAACAGCAATCTTATGGTACCATGTGAAACATCAATTATTGCCGAGCAAGATACAGTCATTTTTGTGACGTAAAAAGTTACCATGGCAACAAGAAAGCCTTGCAAAAACACCCGATAGCCTCTTAAAACTGTCGAACGACATAAATGGATGGACACAAATGGACAAGATTGAAACTAATTGTATTTGAGTAATCTTGAAAAATGTCGGCCCGACGTTTTTCAAGTTTTCATGGTAAATTGCCTGGATTAAGGTCGTCTGTGCTCAGAATCATCTTGTTTGTGATGTAACGATAATTTCATGATCAGTAAAGGAATTCTACATTACCATTTTCGAGTTTTAAACTCACGATTTACTGAAGAATTCCCCTTAACACCCTTAAATAACGTAACATAGCCCCTTTAACAAGTAGACTTGACAGAAAACTACGCTTTCCTTGTCAATCTCTTTCACAAAAAAAAAAAAGAGAGAAGCACTCATCTGCTGTTCTCGCTTCTTCTTACTACTTCTATCGTTTTCATATCACTTCCTTGCGTACAATGGAACCGAACAAAGTACGAATAACGCATTTTAGTATAATTTTCAGCGGTGAATGTAAGAAGTTAGTGTCATATTCACCGCGCTACCCGGTGATTATAACATTTTGGAGGCGTGGCTTCTAAGCTAATCAAGCACTTTTCGTGCCCTTTTATCGTGATTTACCTCGACTACGTCTCTGTAAATATTCACCAATATTCACTTCGCCTTGGGCGAATAATTGTTAATTCTCTTAATTTAAATGGAATTTCCTTGAATGTAACTTAGCACGTGAAATTTATTGGAATGTTGTTTTTTCGTTGTTAACAGTCCCCCGGAAGTTTTCTCTGGCCCTTGTGTCTCTTGGGATATTTTGCCTTGGAATCCCATCTGCCTTGAATCTTGATATTTTAGTCAACCAGGTGAGAGCTTCAGTAAGGTTCAGTTTAGTGCGCTCAAACACGAAGAAGTACTATCAAAGGAGTCGTTTTGCCTGCTTTTGTTCGATTTCGTGTAAGCTTGACTCAATCTGAGACGACGCGCAACAGTCGTAAAAACAGAGAAAATTATGGTCAGATTGCTGTTTGGGGTAAGGGGGGGGGGGGGGGGGGGGTTATTAAAACAATTAGGCCCTTCGTCCTCAAAGGCCACGGGTCAATAGCCCATTCGGCTTCGCCTCATGGGCTATTGACCCGTAGCCCTTGCGAGCGAAGGGTCTAATTGTTAATTAACATTACGACGTGTCTCCAAAGTGCTGCTCCTCAAGAAAGGATAAACAGCAGAAGTTATCCAGCCAAAGCTGAAAATAACGCTAACCTTTACCCTTTTTTACCTTATTGTTGGAAATAGGTAGCAAATGCTTAGACTTAAAGACACACTTCGTGTTGGATGTCAAAACTGGAGCGTTCCTTCAATTAGGTCAGGAACCCATGGGTTCATGATTAGGTGAATTTCTGGACATGCGTGGTGCGTGCCCTGTGAAAGACCAACGGTTTATCATACCCATCTGCAAAGAGGTCCAGTCTCACCGTCTTATTTATTATATATACTTACAGGACTTTGTGTGGGCATTTGGTCAGGTCTTGGCAGGTGTGGTGGCAATAACCATACCAATCCGTTATGGGACTTCAAAGTTCCGTGATGATATAGTTAATCAGGTATGCCAATCAACAGGAATCACGAAACTGAAGTTAAAACTAGATCAGTAAAGGTAACTTCTTTCCTATTTCTTTATTGTAACCCGCCTTTTATCGACTTAAGATATGAAGCAATAGTTGTTTCCTGGTTCACATAAGAACACACAGGACTCGAATTGAACTTCACATTAAAGAGCCACTGTACATGGTGTTAAAAACGAGTAAGAATGAGAACGAGTCTCAGGTTAGAAATGTTTAATATTTGATTGGCATGTTAATTTAATTACTGTTTTTAATTTGCATAATTTGTAACTGTCCTGTGGGCGTCATGGTAAAATATAGCCCCGACAATTAGCCAATCAGAGCGTTCTTTATATCGGTAATGAAAACTAGCCATAAAATGTTTTTGTTTTCATATGCTTCAGTTTGGACTTGAAGACTGGACCCTGCCAAGAATCTGGGATTACATCATCAAGTACGTCACACTCGGTCCTAGGGCCCGTTTCTCGAAAGTCCCGAAACTTTACGGGCCACTTTCGGGTGTCACAATTCCCTTTGTATTTCAAGAACGGAAAGGATTTAAGTCGTCAAACTTCACAGACGTGTTTCTTTTAGTTAGCTTGAAAACAATTTAAAAGATCGGCTTTCCAAAACAAGCGGTTAGCAATTTCACAAATGGCTTTTCGGGCCCGAAAAGATTTCGGGACTTTCAAGAAACGGGCCCCTGTTCTTTCCGGACTATAATCTCTCAAAACGCGGTTGAAATTGTCATAGCAATGGTTGCGTCTGCTGTGGAGCGCTGATCAGACAACGGAGACCGTTACGGTCAGCGGGCAGCTATAGAAACGTATCGGAGACAATATGTCCCATTTTCCTAAACCCGATAGAGCTGTGTTCTGCTGCAATAGTGAAACTGAGAATTCAAAGAGCTCCATGTTTGCTGAGGACAGCTCCAGCTTGGGACAGTTGTGCGTTCAGACTTAATTTAACAAAATTCGCGTACTTGAAGTTTCAGATGGAAAACCATTGCGTAATTACCCGCCTTAGAGTGTTCGAAAGTGCCGACACTTAAGAGTTTCAGCTGAATTCAATCAAAGCTTTCATTCATCTGTTTTCAGGTTTGTCGATCCCGTAATTGCAGTCTCGTTAATAGTGACGTTTGTAATCGAAACAGTGCACGATAAAGAGACCAAGTGGTATGATATAGGGCGAGAGTCCTTGATGTCATGTCTGGTCGAGGTAAGAAAACATTTAGAATCCTGTGGCTCTTTAGTCTGCTACAGGATTTTTCTCCTTTTTTTCCCAAATGAGGAGGACGAGAGAGCCTGGGCTAAAGATTGCTTTTTCACCTCGAACATTTCAACCCGTTTTTGAAAATATCCGGTTTCATAGAGTGTTTTCACGTGACGTCACGGCGGCCATGTTGGTGTCCCCAACTAATCCTCCGGGAATTGAGCTCTTTTATCATGCAAATGTTTTCTTTTGTTTCGGTGGAGAAACAAGGTTACTGATCACGTGAGTGAAAACACTCTATTCCTACACATGCGTTATCAAACAAAAACATGGCTTGAAGGCCTGCAGGATCTTTCCAGTGTTTAAATCGGACGACAGTGATTTCTGATTTCAACTTATATGGGCTGGTTCTTATCTTATTATTTTCCTTTTAGTGGCTTGTCGTTTTAACATTGTTGGTCTTGGCGAATGCGTTGTGGATGTTTCGGCGCCGAACAAGAAGACGGATTCACAGAATTTCTAGTATTCGAGATACACAGCGTCAAGTATTCACTAACGCAGAACAAGGCAATCAAGATGATACTTCGGTGTTCGATTGTAGGTAGAATCTAACGCCACATTCTCACAATTTCCAACTTTCGTGACGGACACCGTCACGTATCCACTAACGAAGAAAGGAAACAATTTTTATATGCACTTATACCTCATAGAGAGAGCGCTTTTCATTTGAGAATCCGCAGGATTAAAGGGACTGAGTAGACTATGTCAGCTGGAGCACATGCGTAGTAAGGACCGACTGTCGACGCTAATGGACATATCAGTTCCAGGAATGTAATCCTTCGAAAGCCGATTAACTTAATCCAGGATTAGCATAAACTTTTGTTTCATGTTTTCAACTTTTTGGTGAAAGTTTCTTTTGCCTGTTTTTGCTTTTCAAGGGTGACTTCTATTAATATAAAGTTTTGCGGAATATCAGCGCTGAACTGCATTTGAGAGACGAGAAATAAACTGTTTGGTTAATTTTTAATCTGGGATTAGCGTTAATCGGCTTTTGAGCAACCGGGCCCAGAATCTTAATTCTCATCACAAAAACCTTCTACAATTACTTACGACTGTTTGTAAGCAAAAATTCCTCATACTAACGCGATTCAAGAAGATGAAATAAGCTACGCGGAGTCTTGAAAATTGGGCTCACATTTTCCAAACCTGACCAATTCGCACATGCGCTCTGGACGATATAGTACCTTAAAAAATTGCTCGCTAAATAGACCATTTTCGAATTCTCACGGCTGGACTGGATCTAGAATGAAATGGAGGCTAATGCAGGCAAATAGGCCTTATTCACGATAGCCGCCATGTTGGTTTTCATATTGTCATGCAAATTAGCCATGCGTTATGCTGGGGGGCAAACATTGAAAAAAAAGCAAATTGCGGAAAATCGGCTCAACGAAATATTGAAATATAACATTGCAAAAAGTCCATTTTAGTATTTAGAATTAAGTACCTTCTAAAAATTTTTTTTATCTTTTGATTGCCTTTGACATTTTGACTTTCTACTTCGTTATCTGCTCATTTTTCACTAAAAAAACGTCGAGGTAAGTTGTGTAATGATTGTATTTTACTGCTTAGGTGATAAATATTCAATGAACGTCAAACAAATCATCTGTGTGGCTAAGGTGTTCGTTATAACCTCTCGAACTTGCATGATAATAGCAAATCCAACATGGCAGCCATCGTGAATAAGGTCTATTAACTTGCCCGCATCAGCCTTCATTTCGTGCTAGATTCAGTCCAGCCGTGAGAATTCGAAAACTGTCTATTCCCCGGCTTGCTTTCCCGCGTCACACGATTTGATTGGTCAAAATAAGTGCTTCGGTTCTCAAATGAAAACCCCTCTAAAAATATAACTTTTTTATACGTTGATTTATCGATGTTAGGGACTGCTTTTGTAAATTTCTCACATCCAGGTGTGATCCACACGAAATAAAATAGACATGTACAATAAAGAATATGGGAACTGCCTTTAATTAATTTGAAAAATACATCTTCAGTCTACCAATGAGTCTCCATTGTACCTAAAAACCCATTTTCTCGAGCAAATTTATGTTACAGATATGACAATTTTACCATAAAATATCTATTTACCATAAAAATAATTTTTGCAATATGACAAAACCAGAGGCACCTAAACAATGCTTTCGATAAATAAAACAGTCCGCTTTGGGATCCTGTAAGTTACGTTGATGAGGAACTTAACAAAGATCCTTAACTACTGCATGCATACAACCAATCAAGGATTGGGAATGTAATAGCCAGTCTGATTGGTTTACAATTGAGTATCGAAAAGAATTTCACGGTTCCATAGGATTTGAATTACTACACTCCTTGATTGGCTAAAACATCGCGCAGCAAATTCTTAGCCAATAAGATTAAAACAATTATGAATACTCTTACTCGTTCTGCGTTCTGATTCGCTCGATTGTCTGCGTCTGTTACGACTAAGCAAAGTTAACTATTTCAGTAATGCAGCAGCTCTAGAAACCTGCTATTGTTTGGTGTCGTAAGCAGCTTCTATTGTTTTTAAATATAAGTCATTGTTTTTTTTTTGTTTTGGCTTGGGTATCGAGCCAACGACATTCGCTATGAGAGCTGCTACTTAACTCAAATATTTCGGTGTTGATTCCACGACACTCGCTTATAAACCGATGTAATACTTTGCAAAACCAATAATATTACAATTTTCGCCATCCTAATGTCTACTATTTTATTTAAAATCGCGTTTGGACTATTATCATAGCAACAGGATGAATTGCTACTCACAAAAATAAAATGAAAAGTTAACAGAACCAACATACATCAATTCAGTCATTCACGCGAGCAAAACCATAAAACTTGTTTTGCATCGGCAACAAACTACTTTGATGTCGTTTGATCAAAATACACATTCTTCAAATAAATTAAAGCTCATGTCTTTTCTGTCTTTGGATCAAATTAAGTACTGATTTGTACAAATCGTTTGCCAAAACGACTCAAAGGCTTCAGCATTTCAACTATAAAAGTTAAAAATTTCTGGGAGATAAAACGTTGAAGCTACAAAATAAGACCGATTCTTGTAGAAGATACAATTATTTTTATACAAAGTATTTAAACGAGAACAGAACTCGTGCATTGTAAAACTAGCATGATTTGAGGATCTCAAAATTAATGTCACGATAGGGAAGGGTGTGCATGCGTGACCGCCTTAGAAGATTGCGTGACTGTTGCAAAGAATTGCTTATGGTGGCTAGACGTTACTGGGAAAGAACTCTCACGAAGCTGATGGGAAAAACTCCAGAATTTTGCGGCTGCCCTTCGATCTCTCCCATCTGAAAAACAATTAACAAAGAAGTGCTACCAAATGGGTCTGGGATTCCACAGTTGACGTTTTTGAGATAGTAAAATTAAATCTAAGCTGCGAGAAGATAAAACATTAAAGACAGTGAGAAATGGAATTCAGACAAAAATGTATCCGATCTGAATGCGAAGCTACGCATTTTAAGTCCAGCGAGAACAACATTTCATCAGGCATATCTCTGGTATTTTCCCTTATTTTCAAGGGCTGACCTGCAAGTAAGGGTCGCGTTTTTACCAGTTCTATGATATTCACACTCGGACCATGAATTAGTATGGATAATCGCATGGGACCGAGTAAAATTAAGGATTAATATCACAAGTATTTTCAGACGCGGCGACGAGGGCAATACAAAAACATTTACTGCATGAAAGTAATTTTACCTGGGGCAATTACTAAAATTAATGAAAATACGCTCGGTCTCAGCCAATCAGTATTCAGTAATTTTGCCCTCCATGTTATAAATATGGATAAAACAGAGAGCTGTAATTTACAGAACGGGTCGAGCAAACGAAGTTGATTCTATGTTTGTATTTTTCTACATCTTTTTAACAATCTTTTAAAATAGGGAATACCTCCTATCCCCTCCAGAGTGTTAATGGATACTTACCCACCACTCCGCGTCCTCCCCCTCCCCTGTTACTAAAATGATGTCTCCTTCCCTGAAGGTAAGCTCATCGTCATTATCGGCTTCGCAGTCGTAAAGTGCTTGCACTCGACGTGGAAGACCAGAGGAAGTCTGCATTGAGAACGGACGAAGTTAGAAAAATGTCAGAAACACTTTAGCGGAAGCGCGCAGCGATATTTAAGTCAAGGCCTTTATAAGGATGGAGTTATTTTTGGACTTTCCGTCTCGTAAAACCAGGCTTTTCAAACCAATCGTAAGTGTCGAAACTAAGTAGCGAATTGCTTTGGTTTTTTATTACTTCACTCATTGATTGGTTCAAAGTTCTCGCGCCCTTTTTCAACCAATCAGAAGTGAAACCAAAACCAATCGTGGCTTGCGCGTGCACATTTTCCCGCGCTTTGTGTCGGCTACGTGTAATTACTTCGAGTTTTGATGGTTCACTGGATTGTCTTCGTCCTTTTTGATTGGCCAAAGTAATTCCTTTGGTTTTGGTTTTACGACACTCGATTGAAACTCGCTCTAATACCCTTGAGTTTGCAATCCAGAACGCTCACCTATGCGATCCGAAACTTGTTTTGACCTAGTCTAAAAAATAGCGTAGTGTACAAGAATGCCATGAGAAACCTCAACTGGCAGGCTATAAGCTCCTGCAATTGCGCAGTAACCTTTTTCGAAGCAGCTCCTCAATCTGAAGGTAAGTTAGATATTCGTGCGACCATTTTTTCTCGCGTGGCTGTGTTTTTCCCCGCTCGCTCTAGGTGGACTAAGCAAAAGTAGAACAGCTCTCAGTCAATCCTCGTGCTATTTTCTTTCTTTTTTGCTCGAAGTTTCTCCTTGATCTAGAAATTCCAACTCATTCTTTGTTTCCTAATCAAAAGAAAAACGAGCTTTGTCTTGAACTGTGTCATCCTAAACTTAAGCAGAATTTGCAAATCAGAATTGCATCGTATGTTTTCGAAAAGCCTCTGGCAACTCTCAATCACTGCCCCAAGAATTAATGGCAACATGACGACAGGAGACATTTCCGTAGCACCTCGAAGATGCAACACAGCAACCACTTGCTTACCCTAGGGCTGTGTAATCGTGGCGGAAGACCTGGTACAAGACTTTCTGGTTCAGCGGTTTCTCTCTCCTCTTTGACGATTTCCTTACTTTTCCTGTCGAAGTTTGCTGAAGATTCAATTAAGACGTAATCACTAGTTGTCATCACCCAGAGATTTACAATTTGCCTGCAGTGGTCATTATCTTCAAGCATTTACACCAACCCACCCATGAAAAGCCACAAATGACAAGCCACCACAGCCAGTAGAGCAGAAAATTTCCTATACTGTTGGGACTGATTCGGTCGAAGTGCGGCATTCTCGCAATTGTAGAAGAGCAAATAGTAATTGTTTATCCCAGGTAGATTAAGAGGTGTATATTTTGAATGGTGGCCCGGAGACATTGGGACAAATTCCGAGTGCACTGCTCCTCACAGAGACAGAACCACGAACTTCCCAATTCTTCTTTGGTTTCAAGTTGCTAGTTCTGCCTCTGAGTTACAGGAGCCTATATAGCCCTGTGGCATAAACTTTGCATGGGTTCTCTAATGATAAACTTGGAAATGTTGAAACGGCCATTGGGCGAATAGACTTTTTTACAGTTGTTTGCTCAGTGACCTAGCCTATGAATGGCTACGAGGCTACCGGTGACCTTGTATTGATACAGACTTCCCTGCTTTTATCATGTAAATTGTGTTGTTGTAATTCTAATTAGTCAACATTAACGTTAGAAAATCACAAAGGTTTGTATCAAAGCAGGGTCACAGACAGCCTCGCTTCTATTAGGCCAGGTAACCTATTGTAGCTACAACTGTAAAATGGTCTGTTTTCCGCAGACTCCTCAGAGTCGTGTGGAGACTCGGTTTCCTCCACTTGTTAAAGCGTACAAGCCTGGAAATGACACTTTCATGGAGATTATGCGTTTTTAGTGGAAAACAGTCGAAAAATGCTTTAGTAAGAAATTAAAATCGCGTCAACCAAAACCAGTTGTGGTAGAAGAGGTTGATTCCACTCCAACAAGAGCCATGAGGTAAGGAGATGAAGAATAAAGACGCGGTCGTCAATGACTGAGAACGGCACAAAACAACAATATCATTGATTAAAAGACAAAAAATAATCGTGCTGCACGCGCGGCACGCATTTTACCACATATTTTTGCAATACTCTTCGCAACAACGACTTGAAATCAACAAATTTGAGGTTTGGACGACAACGCGAATGTACCAATGTTAATCTTTCATTCTTTAGTTTTTACTCTGAAACCGCTCGTACCGATTTATTTTTAGGATACTTCGTCTGCTTTGTACGACATGAACGACATGGAATAATCGTCGTTGTCGTAGATCTTAAAACTCTCTAATATAGTTACCTGGTGGAGGAGGAATGCCTGAGGTTAACTCCGACCCAGCACGCTGTGGAGGACGCGGTAATGAAGCAAACCTGAAGTCAAAATGACTTTTCGTTAATCGAGACACGTAATTAATTAATTAATTAAGCTCACATGAAATTCCAAAAAGTTTGGATGTTCAACACTGACCTTGGCGAGATGTCACCATTGGCCACTAATGACGGAGATGACGTCACTCTGACCGAGTTGTGCTTCAGAGGTCTGGGTGGAGGTAAAGGGCGATTCTTATCATCGTCTTTAGCACTCATTGGACCAGAAAGCTTCTTCTCCAAGGGAGGTTTGGATGCTAATCCCGAACGCGCCGGGATATCCTCATCAAAGGGAGATTTTCCGTCGGATTTAGATCGTCGGTGCATGGGAAGAGGGGGTGCGGACGGTTTCAGGTCCGACGCAGTTCGTTTAGGAGCAGGTGGAATAGGCGGAGCTCGTCTATTGAACATCTCTGTGAGGGGTCGCGTTTTGCCGTCTGGAGGAGGCGGTCTGTTTGGGGTGTCGTCAAACTTTGGTTTTGCGGGTAATGGGGGGAGGGGTATATCAACACCAAAACGTTTATCCCGGTCCCGACTGACGGAGGAACAGCGCACGGGTGGGATGGGGGGAGGGGCGTCTGGCAGGTCAACTCCAGCTTCATCAGCTCTGCAAAGCAAAAACAGACAAGTCATCATGCTCTATCATGTTCTAGCTACCCTCGGTCTGTAGAGAAGATTGATGTAGCTTAGAATCTCCAAGAATTTACGCTCTGAGCCGTGACATACCACAGAAGACAGACCAAAGCACCGTGAGTTACTCTTTTTCTGAATGGTGTGTGGGTTCTTGCCATAAACATTGAACGGTTTTTCGTCTATATCCGAGAAGATAGTACAGAGTCAAAGCCCTTCACATCACAGGCTAGTACACGGTATTCCTTGCTACACTAAAATCCCCTTAAATTGAAACGTTATTGAAACGCTGTTTCGGGATAATAATCAACATCTCACAGTCCTATTGAACAGAATAATTGGAAGCATCAAAAGAGAGTTGTGCTTGTTGATAGACGTGTTTTCTTAGGTGGACTACGACAAGTAGGAAATGAAGGCTCCTGAGGACAAATCCATACTCATCTCTCTATAAATTGTACTATTCACTCTACTGATCGTCTGGACGTATGTATGGATTCGTTCTGCAATAGCTTTACCTCGGGAAATCGCGGTTACGTTCAGAATTGAAATTAAAAGGCTTTCTAAATGCCTCGATGCAACAGCATCTAGTTTTTCGTGGCGATGCTTTTCCCTTCATTGCCACTATATATTCTCCTTACTATATCCTTTAAGAATGATAGAGACACGGACAAATACACCTGTGGCACTCAGTTAAACTTACGTTTTGCCTTTTGGTCCATGACCAAATGTACTCGTCATTGCGGTAAAGCTGGTATCCGATGCTGTCGATGGAATAAACATGCTTGCACGCACATTGACCGCGACAGTTTCACCCGTGGGAGGGACGGGTGCTCGGCGTCTGATCACAGGGGACTCAATAGTACACTTGTCGTTCGAAGGTGACTCGTTTGCAGATAGTGAAAAGCCTGATACCAGGGAACACATCCCTGGGATCCCCTGAGCTCCCTTCGAGAAACCCCCTCCCGGTAAAATCATTTGACTGAGAGGTCGGCTATGGAACTGGCGTCGATGGCGAGGTGGTGTAGGTGGACTTGAACGTCCCTACGAGGAAAGCAAAAGAGCGCTTACAAAACTTGTATTAAATGAGACAAATTGCAAATTAACAACTTGAACGTGGTTCAGCATTGTCTGTTCTCTTATCGACAACGATATTCGTCATCACAGTGGTCAAAATGTTGCGGACTCACGAGGCCCAGCCAAATGAATCCACAACAAATTCTTGAACACTGTGATGACGAATATCGTTGTGGATAAGAGTACGGTCATCGCTGAACTAAGTCCGATTTGCTTTTACCGCAATATTCAACGCCGTAGAAAATGCTTATTTCAGAGCGTGACCATGCTCATGACACAGAGAAAGAGTAAGCGTTGTCATATAACTTTCCCGCAATATGATTGGATTATTTCCCAAAATGACCGTTCCTTATTGGCTATTACATTACGTGCCACATTGACGCGAGCTGCGTCGTCTAGACTATTATCGACAACGGCAAATTAGCAAATCAGATTTCGAGATTACACTGCAAGCAATTGTGGAAAAAACCATTGTTTTTGAAGAAAAAAACTGAAAACAATACATTACGACATCCAGTTATTACCTTCTCGTTTAATGCTTCATCGTCGCTAAACTCAGGTTTTATATCCAGAAGTTCTAAAGGATCGTCGTAAATTCCATCAGCCTAGAGAAAAAATAAAACAATTTCATTCTCAGCTTCATTTGATTAAAAAGCTTAATCATGAGACAGAAGTACAATTTTTCGTTTTAAAACTACTTTTAATCAGGCGAAATTAAACCAAGAAGCACGATCCATTCAGACAAAAACTACGAGATTTTCGTTTTAAGAATGGGGTACTTGAATGAATCGCTTTCAGGAAAAGTTCTGTGGAACTTATTCCCATCGTGGCTACAGCAGACGGCAAACAATGCATTGACCCGAGAGCGTCAGGCCAAAATCAATTGTCTAATCAAACAGATTGGCGGTAATTTTCAAGGAAGCGGACATGTGAGACGGCAAATTTTCGGTAAGGTCGGTCTAACCAACAAAGAGGTCCACCTTTATATCTTTTAATACTTATAAGAACTAAAGGAAATTACTTAACAACTGAGCTATGCATTATTCTAGAAAACGAGTGTTAAACCACCTGAGAGAAAGTTGTGCTATTTTAACACTCGGTAGAATGAGTCAACTGGTTCTTGGAGCAGTTTTCAATTTAAAGAAATCACGCGCATTGTGATTGGACAAAAAATCTCGCGCCACATTGTCAGCCAATCAGAGGTACGAGCAAAACCCGTTTGTGATTCGCTCGCGTTTTCCCGCCTTTAGCGCAGGCCGCATGTGTTCGCTAAGCGTTATGATTGGCTCATTTGATCGCCTGCGTCTGTTTGTAACTGGCTAAAGTTTCTAATTCGGTTTTGGGTGTAGGGTAGTCAGTCAGTTCCCTTTTACCCTTACCTCGTTGAGGCCCCAATCTATCTTCACGTTCTCACACTGCACCAGTTTATCGGCAGCGCTTTGCTTCAGCTAAACGAGACAACAAGCGTAGGATTAGTTCAAATACCACAATTAAGAAACACTACGGAATTCGCGCAACAACAAAAGCAACCTCAGCGAACGATCCACTTTAAAATATAACTTTACACCATTGTTAGTGTTTGCGATTAATCCATTTCGTTCGTGGGAGAATTAGTTGTACAAATCATACAAGGGTAGCGCAGTTCTCGAGTGATTGCGTGATACGCAAGCGTTGCTTCTGCTTAATTACGACAAGCTATTTCGAGACTTTTTCATGTCCACTTTTAATAAGAAATCAGTGTCGGGGTTATTCCGTAGAGGAATCTATCAATCTATCCTATCCTAATCGACTGTAATCTACATAAAAAGCACCGTGGCCAAAATTCCCAGAAGTTTCTAGAAAGTTCCGAAGGAAGTGCCTTATGAATGTTCGTTTGACTTATCTTCCCCCCAACGGCCAATAATAGAATATTTGCTGACATTATTTTTTTACATTTTGTCTCATTAACATGCGAGTTTGCTTTCAGAAGGCATAATGCTATTTACAAATTGACTTCAAAAGGTAAAAGGTTAAATCTTTAATTTCTTTTAAGCCTGTTAGCTTTGACAGCGAGCTAGTTAGAGCGGTTTTCAATTCAGTGACGAACGTAATTAGCGAATTGCTTTGGTTTAGCATTACTTCACTCAGTGATTGGTTCAAAGTTCTCGCGCCACTTTTTCAACCAATCAGAAGAGAAACCAAAACCAATCGTGGCCCGCGCGTGCACATTTTCACGCGCTTTGTGTCGGCTACGTGTAATAACTTTGAGTTTTGATTGGTTTACCGGATTGTCTCCGTCCTTTTTGATTGGCTAAAGTAATTACTTTGATTTTGGTTTTACGACACTCGATTGAAACTTGCTCTATGAGCAATCAAAATCTGATTAATTATTGGCGGTGGCAAAAGCGCTAATGACATTCTTAGTAGAAATCTCTAATTTTCAAAGCATCATTGCTCATTGATTATCTGGTATATCACGTTCAAATTTTCAGAGATAGCTCATAAAGCAATGCACTTTCAATACTCAGTACTTTATTCTCGGGATGACTGATTAGAAAAAGATAGCCTTATGCTAATGCGGCAAAAAATTTAAATAAAGATTCCCCTACAACCTAGATTGAGGTGCAAGAAAACAGTAAACACTAACCAGTTCAATGGTCTCTTCGTGTCCTAATCCTTTGGCAATGTCCACTGGTGTTTTACCATCTTTGTTTCCTAGGAAAAACAACACAACGATTAATCGAAGAGTTGAGCAGGTAACAAAAAGAAAGGAGTTGACAAATGGAGGCAAGCGAAATTGCTAAACAAGGTTAGACGGTCGAGGGACCCCGCATCTCGGGCGAACTCAAGAAAATGTGGAACAGCAGTTCTCAATTGAAATCCGTATAACTGCAAACAAAGGAATTACCTTAATCAATCAGAACAAAGACTGAAACTCATGAGGAGAAGCCGAATGGGCTATTGACCCGTATTCCGTGGTCCTTAAGGGCGAACTAGTTGGGTGATACTAATTACTATTAGTAGACGAATCCACTCACCAATATTAAGACCATCCGTTCCACCAGCTCTTAACAACACTCTCAAGCACTCCGTTTTGCTGGACAACGCCGCAACATGAAGTGGGGTGTTACCTTCTTGATCGGCCACGTTTACATCGTTACTGAAAAAGAGCGAGATCGAAAAATTGAGAACAAAACGGTTCAATCGATCCACAGTGGTCGTAGTTTGGTCACTTACCAATTCTGCGCTAAGAAGTCAACAATGTGAAGTGATGTCAAGTCTTCCTGTTCAACCGCTACATGCAGGGCGGTGGCATTCTTAGGCTTAAAAGAAGGTAATGAAAAATAGTTGGCAAGTAGATGCAACAAAAATTGCTAAGCAACGTTAAAAGTTTGATTTACAGGAGATGGTAAAGCCCGGTTAACTAGAGTCGACCTTCCAACGACAAGGAAGCTTTTAGGCCTTGGGTCGTCAAAGTTGATTCAGGAGGCTTATGTCCTACAGACTGTTATGACAAAAATATTGAATGGTGCGTGGAATTCCCGCTACTGTCAGAGAAGAAAGGCATATCTCTTCAATCGTTTTAAGTTAGACGGTTTCCCACGCCATCTTTTGTTGATTTTTGACAACTGACAAAAAAGACGAAACTAAATGAAGCCGAAGAATGATCTTGTAACTAGAAGGTCGAGCTCCAGCTACAAGATAGACCAAGCGCACAGAACGCGAGAGAGTGCGAGCACCCGTCAAGCAAATCTGCTTTTTATTCTAAAAGGCTAACAAATCGCACATTGCTTCTACCTGGGTAAAACAGAACCTTCTCCTGGTATTTTTTTAACACTTGTAGTTACACCCATCAGTAACGTATATAAATGTTACAGTACATGCAACTTACGTGGACGGGGAGGGGTGCTGAAAGCTCAACTCCTTCGGCAAATGCTTGTAAAACAGCTAAAATGTCCTTTGATTTCACAGCTTGATGAAGTTCCTATGAACATTGATGTTCATTATGATTACGACAAATCAATTACACGAAGCATTTTTTTCACGTGTTTCAATTTGCTTTTCAGCTCTGAGCAATAGCCAAGGTCAAGTCCCACTAAGTTTGTGACAAAATGTCGCCAAAACCTTAATTTTCTTTCACATTGTAGTTTTGGAAAGAGACTTAAGGACGGTGCCTACTAATTCAAAGGTATTTTTGCGCGGTTGTTTGGAAATGCGGGAAAAGCGGATCTCAACAAGTGTTATTAAATTCCAAAACGAAAATTGGCGGTAACAACGCATTTTTCAAAGAGAATTAATCAACAATATTAGTAAAAAGATTTAAAATACAAAGCAATGTATGGCGATCCTTTCCAAATTAAAGCTTAATTATCTCTGAAAAATGCATGCCTACCCTCAATTTTCTTTTTGGGTAGCAAGAGCACTTGCTAAGTTCTGCTTTCTCTGAATAGTTTTAAACCGCGCAAAAATATCCCTGCATTAGTAAGCACTATCGATAGGAAATCCGAATATCTGGAGATGCGTAGAACGTATGCGCAATAACAATAGTAGGCACCGTTCTTAAAGGTCTACGACGGCGACGTCGACGAAAACGTCACTTCAAAATATTACTTCGCACTATCTTGAGTCGTTCGCGATTATTCCATAGCGTTCACGTCGCACAATAGGGGCGAAGTATCCTATACATAAATTTCTTGAGAAACATAGAGAACGAAAGGTTCACATTTGTAAGATAGCGTTATCGTTAAAACCTCAAACTTGGTGATTTCGCGCCATTGCTACGCAGAGTACCGTGAAAATGTGTGCAAAAATGCGTGCAGCACGTGCAGCACGATTATTTTCCCTTATTAACCAATGATATCATTGTTTTGTCCCGACGCCGTTGAACTTCCTAGTGTGGAAAAACAAAATTTACTGTGATGCGTGAAAGAAAGATTTGTGAGCTGTTCTTTCGAGTGTCAGCCCCTTAGTCTGGGCGAACTGACTGAACGCACCTGCAGCGAGATCCTTTTCTGGGAGATGAGGTTTCGAGTGTCAGCCCTACGTCAGGGCGAACTGACCTAAGGGCCAATTTACACGGTACGATTTTCTTCGTCAGAGCTAACCGATATAACGCACCTGCAGCGAGATTCTTTTTCGTGAGCTGAAGTTTCGACCGTCAGCCCTTCGTCAGAGCCAACTGACCTGACGCACCTGCTGCGAGATTCTTTTTTCGGAGCTGAGGTTTTGAATGTCAGCCCTTCGTCAGAGCCAACTGACCTGACGCACCTGCAGCGAGATCCTTTTTTCGGAGCTGAGGTTTTGAGTGTCAGCCCTTCGTCAGAGCGAACTGACCTAACGCACCTGCTTCGAGATCCTTTTTCCGAGCGGAGGTTTTGAGTGTCAGCCCTTTGTCAGAGCGAACTGACCTAACCCACCTGCAGCGAGATTATTTTTCGTCATTAAAACTCTTTCCCTCCTAAAAATGGCATTTGCAAATTTTACTCTGTCTAAAGCCAACGATTTTGCTCCTCAATATCATCGCTACTTTGGGGCATTGCCGTCGTCAGTTTTTAAGTACGGTGCCTACAAATTTAGAGGTATTTTTGCCCGATTTATGAATATGCGGGAAATTCCGAAAAGAAAATTGTGCATAACCACGCCGAGTCTGGGAATCGAGCCCGGGCCACATTGGTGGGAGGCGAGTGCTCTCGTCACTGCGCCATTTCTCCACCCCAAAGATAATTAATCAACAATATTTATGAAAAGCTATCAAATACAAAGCAATGTATGGCGTTCTTTCCTTACTTAAAGCTTAATTGTCTTTGAAAAATGCATGGTTACCCACAATATTTTTTTGGATTCCAAGAGCACTTGCTGAGTTCCGCTTTCCCCGCTTAGTTTTAAAACCGCGCAAAAAATATCCCTGTATTAGTAAGCAGCACCCATAGGAAACCTGAGTATCTCGAGATGCGCAGAACGTATGCGCTATAACAATAGTAGACACCGTCATTTAGCTCCGTATTGTTTCAAATTTGCGAGGTTGCGCAGAAGAGACGGAAGTCCACGATGCTGGTTCGGAACCTCCATGCGTCCTCATTTTCGGTACTAGCCTGCGAAAAGGCTACCGGCGAGGACGGAAAAAACATTCGGCGAGCGCGAAACAAAAGAATTCGGAGAGCGAAGCGATCGGGACGGGCTATCTTACTGACCGAAAGATCAGTCCACGGCCCTTGGGGACCAGTAGAAGGGAATATGTTTTTAAATTAGCTTCGAAAACAAATAAAGCTCAGACACACCTGTAGTATTTTCTCCGTATTATCTCCTGACTTGATTGCGTACTTATGTTGCATGTACTTCGCTCGTATAAACTCTTTGCGTTCATCCCTAGAAAAGCAGCAACCATCATCAACTATTAAGAAACGGAGCAAGTATGCGAGGAGGCAAACTAAAAAAGCTGCGTAAAAATAAAACGTCAAAGCGACTCACATGTTACTCGAAGCTGTTGGTTTTTCGTTGTAGTCTAAGGTCGCTTCCATAATCTCATTGAATCCCCCATTACCTACTGCTTTGGCTTGCTGTAAAAATAAAAGGAAAACATAACATAACGCTTTTTATATGACGATATTTCGCAGATGATTTGGGGGATTTAAGGTTACCGTGCTGAAGTCCTGAATTTTTCAGGCTTCTTTACGCAATTGCAAAAATTGCGTTCATAACTGCGAGGATCATAGCTTTACTTGATTTCATATCCGCAGTTCATATAATTATGATCCATTTCATATATCATTTCATCGTTGATTCATTCCTCATGGGAACATTAGCACCCACAAATGATCAGCTCCCAACGTCAGTGGCTTCATAGCTTAGTTGGTAAGAGCGTCGCACCGGTATCGCGAGGTCACGGGTTCAAATCCCGTTGATCGAAGTCCCGAATTTTTCAGGCTTCTTTATGCAATTGCAAAAATCGCGTTCATAACTGCGAGGATCATAGCTTCACTTGATTTCATATTCGCAATTCATATATGATCCATTTCATATATCATTTCATCAGAGAAAATATTGCCAAAGATATTGGGAAAAATCCTTTTTCGCCGGAAGCAAAAGATTATTTTGATTGACAGCGGCAATAGTTGCATTTGAAAACTGTTCTCTTATTGCAAGTTTCACTTATACTTTTGTTTTCCTTCCGCATAAAATTACATTGTTAAGGGTTTTTGTAGATACAAACTTCAACCCTCGGAAGGTATTTAGTCCCGGATTAGTGTCGATCGGCTTTCGAACAACTGGACTGTGAACTTCTACGGCCAACAAGCCGTTTGTAAACTGTGAGCTACTTAGTCTGTAGACTGAAAGTTTGCTCCTTAAATATTTTTAAGAGAAGAAAAAGAAAAGATGAGGCAGAGTTTCCTAACTAGAAACGATGGGAACTTACAAGTAATTCTACTGTTCCTAGTTTGTCCAACTCAATGGATCGTATTCTGGAAATGTGCACTCCCATCTCTCTGTGAATTCCAGAACATTCGATACATAACAGCACACCAAGATTGGTGGCTAGCCACGTAGGATCTGCAAAATGAAGCATAGGAAGGAACACTTAAAATAGTCCTAATACACGCTTATATAGGAATGAAACGAGATAAAAAAGAAATTACACCGTTTTCAAAGCTGTAAATGAATCAGTTGCAGTATATATGTAGGTTTAACCACAAAAAGGTTACTAAACTGGAGAAACGATTTCAGTCGTCTAAAAATAGATTGAATCTGTACATCACAAGCGGCTTGCGCTCGAAAGCCAACTGTTTTTCTACGAAACTTCGAATTTCAAATTTCAGTAAGAACCGCCAAGCAGAAATAAAAAGTCGTTGTTCGAATCGCAAAATTGAAATGTGAAAATTGGCATCTAAATTTCCAATGCTATTTTTTGTGAAAATTAAAAATTGGTCTCAAATTTTCATTTTTTCTTGTTGAATGAAAACTTATTTTCCTTGTTTAATTCGGTGTTAATTTTCGTTTTCTTGGAAATTGAAAATTGAAAAGCGAAATTGGCTTTTCGTTTTTCAAATTCGTAGAAAAACAGTTGGCACTCAAGGACATACATTATCATGAGTGTGTGTGTGTGTGTGTAGACATTGCCTGCAAACCATCTTTACCTCTTCCAGAACAATCCGCACACGTATCGTTCCCAGGTAACCGCCGCACTTGTTTGACAATTCTCTGCCTCAACTACGTGAAAATCAGAATCAAATTGTTACAAACCAGCGACAACTGTGAACAGGAAGCAACAGATGGAAAAAAAAAATCATCCTGAAATCTCACCTCCTTAAGATTGCAGACCAAAGAAGAGTTTTCCTCAGACTGAAAAAAAAAGAAGAGAAAAGCAAGCTAAGTCCAAGCCTAGGGTGAACAAAGCTTTTAGCGCTGTTATATTAATGCAACTTCAATGCCGACAAACACAACTTGTAAGAGATGCTTCAAGATTTACGATTTTTGCTCACAAGATGTTTGCCAATACAACGTAGCCGGAACCTTAAGCTTTCAAAATGGGCAAAACTTATAGGCGAGCGAGACGCTGTGTCAAACAAACTATGATTGTTTCGTTCGTTTTCAATTCCTTCCATTCCTTCGCCAAAGTTGAATATTGCATAAGTTATGAAAGTATTCAGTTTTGCGCATTTTCTCGACACTTTGCTCAAGACTAAAACTCCAGTCATTTTTTCATAGGCGGTTTCAATAAATGAAGAATACTTGCAAAAGAGGTTATTTGCATAATAACGTAATTGGATTCCGGGAAGATACCGGCCTCAAGCACAATAATAGTGGACGCCATTATTTCATTGGGGAATCGCCGTCAAGTGAAAAGGCAGTGGCCCGCCTCTTACAATATGTTGCTGAGTACCTCCACTTTGTCGCTGTCGCCAAATGCCTTCTCTAACGCCTCTGTCCGACAGTTGCTTAGAACAGACACCCACCTGAAAGTAGAAACAATTTGCAAGAAGTTTCAGAGCAATCTTGCCGTTGTTAGGTGCCAGCTTGCTGAGTAGCTAATCACGGTTTTACAGTTTGGCTGGTCCAACCATTCAAGGTCTTAGAGGACTATTTTCTTTGTGAGAAATATGCATTCTAATATGACGGTTCGAACTAACAGCCTCGAATAACGCATGCGCAAGTGGTTGCCAAGGGAAATACTGCGAGGCAAGTTGTAGACTTGGATGTCACACCGAGCAACAGCTGACAGAAAGTCTGTTAGCACCGCTGCAGAAAGTGGAAATTGATTCTGCTTTCTGCCACGGTTTCTGCAAATTGCAAGGGAGCGTTTTTTGTCAGTGTTAGATGTGTTACATTGCGCAGTATGAAAGACAAGTTGCCCGAAAAATGAATGGTAAGGTCAGAGCGCCGTAAAGATGGATTTAAAGTATATTAATCGATAAAACTTACGCCTCTAAATCCGTTTCATCATCAGCTTGAAATAAATATGTTCTGTTGTCTGTAAAGTAAAACCACTTTGTTAAAAATTAACATCACAATTCCTTGAATTTGGCAAGTTCGTTGTAAGTGCGCAATTTACGCCACAAATAAAAAACCAAGTCAAAGTTGAAAAACAACTGGACGAACATCTTACGCGAAACTATGTTGAATGTATGCTTCTTTCCATCTTCCTCCTACAAGCAAAAGTAAGGTGTCCCTTATATAAATCTCCTCTTCAACGAGGTTAACTATCAATAGAGTTATTTCAGTAGAGTTATGACTTAGAGTTAGAGTTAGAGTTAACGACTTCCAAAATCCTGAATTCAAGATGTTGGACTGCCAAAATCCTGAATTCACCAGGTGATCTGGTGACGTAATTCGGAGGACTTGGAAGAAAAATTTTAACGCCGTATCTCACAACTGCGCGCGGCCTTATATTCGAATTCACCATGGCAGAGGCGAGGTTAGAGCTCGTCGGGTCTACTTGAATGTTCATTCAGTAACAGGAAATGTGGTAGACACGGAATGATCTGTTGAGTTTTGGCGATGGAAATACTGCAGGGAGTTTGGAAACAACACCTAAGGTCGAGCGCGGTTGTGGGATACGGCGTTAAAATTTTTCTTCCCAGTCCTCCAAATTACGTCACCAGATCACCTGGAAGATTTTGGAAGTCCAAAATCTTGAATTCCAAAATCTTGAATTCAGGATTTTGTCAGTCCAAAATCCTGAATTCAGGATATTGGAAACTTAACTCTAACTCTAAATCTACGACATAACTATATGAAAATAACTCTAAGAATAGCTGTCCCCCTCTTCAACAGGTGTTTCCCGATCATATGGAATCTAAGACAATGGGCTCTTTGCACGATACTGTCACATGGTACAAAATCCGCCATGCCGGATGGCAAAAGAATGCAACAGCCTCCAAAACAAAGCGATTTCAACCAGCCAAGCGTGACTTTTCTTTGCTTTTGATGTCCCAGTGCGTCGCTTGCCATCCAACAGGGCAGATTTTATACCATGTGACAGTTTCATGCAAGGGGCCCATTCGCCTACCTTTCCTGAGTCTAAGCCCTGGGCAAGTTGCCCAAGGCTTACACTCAGGGCTTCCCTAGGGCTTCCACTTGCCCAGGGGTGCCCAAGTTGCCCTGGGCAAGTATTAAACTATTAATACACCTTATGACAAAATGGCCGGTATTGTAGTATTCTTTTGTTTGCTTGCAAATTAGCCCACGTTGGTTCGTTCTTAAACTTAAAATTCAAAAGAATATTTAACCTTGAACGAGGGAGCGATGGCTAATTTGCAACCAAACAAAAGAATTTTAAATAGTGACCATTTTGGAATAAGGTGTATAAAATCAGCAATTGGACCTAAAGGGGCCCGGAAATCTCTCCTTTAAAAGTGACAAACTACATAAATTTGGATCCCAGGATAAATTTTTCCCTCGACGTCAATAATGTCGACTTGTTTTGTGCAATGTACGTTTGTTTTCTGCCAAAGAGAACGTAAAAGGACTGCACTTACTTTAATTTGACAGACAAGAAGATTTAGGGTTTGAGTTGGTCGACTGGTCTGAAAAGCAAACACAAGTCAACTGTAAGAGCTAGCGCATTGGCTAAAAGCAAACAAACACTTCAACACACTGGAGAGGCGAACGCGAGGCCATTCTCACTAGGGTAAAGGAAATAATGGCCTGTCTCCCACTGCACGACTCTCCTATATCTCAGTGCTAGAAAATCCGAACTGAGGTCGTAGGTTCGACTCCTGCAACGAAGCACTCGGATTTTTTTCGAGTATCCGCGAGTCAACATCGAAAATAAAAACTCTTCACTTGAAGGGAGAGTATCACGGTATTGCGCATGTTCTAGCCGTAGCGAAAGCCACTCGGGAAGCGACGTTATAATTCGCGTGGGAAATTTACACGCACGCGTGAAAAGTTCACTCAGCCCTTAGCACATTATTAATTGTTTTAAAATCGAGATTTTTTTAACACGTACGTGTAAATTTCCTGCACGAATTATAACATCGTTTCTGATTGGCTACTTAACAGATGACATTCGTTACGACTAGAACATGCGCAATACCGTGATACTCTCCCTTTAAAGTGGTACTATGATCAAAAAATCATTTCCTTTTTTTCTTCAGATTTTGAAAGCGTGTTCGCTTAACATCTAACTGGCAAAAGTTTGAGCTTTGAGTTTTATCCAAAGGCTGTTTATTTTGAGTGTAAGTTTTGGATTTCATGGTCCGCCATTACTCACGTTCAAAACTGACCGATTGGACCTCAGAGGGTTGGATCTAGAGAAAATGACGTCATTTACTCACTAGCTTAAAATTTCAGCGTGTAAACGCAATTTATTATATATGCAAAACACGGGTTGAAAAGTCTGAAAGCCCGAAACTCTCGTGCTGCATATTAATTAGGCCGCGTACACACGCATTGCATTCTTAAACTAGTGAGTGTTTGACGTCATTTTCTCCTCGACCCAGCTCTCTCAAGATTTTAAAGTTAGTAATGGCGGACCAATAAATAGGAAAATTCCAGCTAAAATAAACAGGTGTCTTTTTAAAATCAGAACTTAAAACTTGGGTGAGTTAGTGTTTAGTTAACATAGTTTTGAAATCCAAAGGAAAAACAATTTTTTTTTTTGGTCGTAGTACCACTTTAAAGGACTGAAATAAGTTAGGCAAAAAACGCGAGCAAAGAGGATGTGCATGAGTGATAAAGAAGCTTAAGCAAGGACGACAACGAAGACGGCTATGAGAACGACATCTGAACATGTAACTTTGCGATTCTAATCCGTTTCAATTTTTCATACTCGGCTACGTTTACATATATGTCCCCTTCACTATTATCTCTTTGAAATAGGGTTTAGCGAATCTCCTGTGTGTTGATGTGGTTTTCTCCGTCGACCTCAGGTTTGTCAGTTGAATTACTATTACCAGTTATCGACGTTAAATATGGTTACTTTACTTTACGTTACTTTACTTTACTTTACTTTACTTTACACAGAGACCGTCAAGCATTATCTTCTCTAGTGTCCTCTTTATTCTGCCCCAGAACAAAGACCCTCTCCTCTGCTGCTGGTATACTTGCTGACAGGTGGACAACTATGTCTGAATCACAAATAATATCGGTTTTTCTGTTTGGCGTGCCCTTTCTCTCGCTAAAACAATATAGTTTTTTCATGTGCAGTTCTTTATAAGTGAATCTATGAGATTTCATTAAAACACTTAACGGTGTGCGTTCCACCTGTCAGCCGCTCTTTTCATCTTTTCCCCTTTTGTGTGTATAGGTGCTTCTTGTATTTGTTTTTCTCTTTGCTGTTCCTGGCCCTATCTAAATTAAAGGTTATTTGTAAACATTGTCTTTTTATTCTCGAGGTGAGCCCTCTCGATGAGCACTGTAGCTCATAGAGCCAACTTTGCCAATAAATATGTTAAAATCAAAACGTTCCGGGAATAAAATTGATACGAATGATGTGGGTTTTTGGAGAGAATACTACACTCCCCTGGGCGGGTGCTTAAATACTTCCCTGACATAACCTTACATTTGGTAAGTTAACGTCGTCGTCAAAAAGTACAACGCATGCGCAATTATCATAAGGCGTTCGTGTTGTCATTCATGATGTCGTTTCTTTAGTCTTCCTTTCGCCTCTGCACTCGTGTCAGTTGAAAACACACTCAGAAAATACAAATTAGTAAACCAAGCGCAAACGGAAAAATAAAGAAAAGGGAACAGTCGAGTAGGGTTACTCCACGGCACGAAATGAGTTGAGTTTGCCAAGTTGCTTTTCTTCTGGCTGTTCTTTTCGGGGCGCAAGAGATTTCGAGCGGTGCGAGAAGGCTGGGGCGGGAGAAAGGAAGAACCCTGCCCCCCCCCCCCCCCCCCCTAAGAAAAAAACCGCCAGCTACGCAGGCTATCCGGGTTTAATTAAAGTGGTCTCAGTTCTTCAACTGGATTTTACTGTCTCCCAAATTAGTTTACATTGATTTGTTTCTTCCTCGTGTATCTTTATCCTAGCGTCTACAATAATTCTGGCATCTCGAATGTAAACTGGCCTTAAGAGTTAAAAATAAGCTGCACGTTACCGGCGAATGAGCCAATGTGAAGTGTCCCTCTCTGGCTACACAGTATCGCTTTTGCCAAACTTTTCTGAGCCTGCAAAGAAACGAACTCTAAAGTCATCGCATACACGTTAAATACGGCCACATAGAGTGCATACAGTGTAGTGAGATAGGCGGTCCTTTCGTGTTCAGCAACTTTTCAACAACGCATCATGTCACGTTGACTGGTGAAATAAGCCACTGCCCTGTGTTAGTGTGTTGACGAAGTCAAGGATGAGGGCGAATCGACATAAGAGTTAGGGAATCGTACTGTTCGCGAAACGACTTGTGGTTGAAACGACCGGGCACCACTTTATATCGTTAAAAAGGTATAACAGTTTTGCTCACATTCGATATTCGAGAAATCTTATTTTTTATATATTTACGTTGGGTAAAACTTTGACGCATGTATATGCAAATCCCTACTGTAATTTAATTAGTTGCCCCTAAAGTGGATAAAAACCACACATTCTGATTCTGTGTTAGAATTCTGATTTTGCTACGGTCTGACGTCATCGTGCTCACTTTTAACACCGTTTCCAAACACCACCGTTTCTGTCAGTGTGGATGTCAGTGTGGGAAAGCACATGAAAATCCATGCTTTTTTAAAGTTGTTCGTGACCAAATTTGCTTAATTTATGTGTAATTTTGCCACACAGAACTGGACGAAATCAGGGCTTGGTAATCTCCGCAGCGCGTCTTTTGCAACATCGTGCTCGAAATCGGATTTGAGTTACGTTGTGTTTCATGAATAAATGGAGAAAAAGAAAATGTATAAGTGCGGGTAAGGCCTGGCAAATCGTATAGCAAATACGTGCTCGTACAGCGATTAAATGTGAAACCTACCCTTCACTGCGCTTAAGCAAAAAGCCAACTTTTTCATTTCCGTGGACCTTATCTCCCAGTTGTCCGTGTAAACTGTAACCGCTTTTGCTCGGAGTTGCCTGTCGAAACAACAAAGCTGGTATTCATACACAGTTGGACATTGTCAACGATTCATTTAGTCTATTTTTTCAGTTTTAATGAAAAAAAAAAACACTATGATAATCTTCACGCTCATTTTATTTGATTCGTCGCGCGCTATGTCTGTTTCCTTTCTAAGAAGTAACGACACACGCGACCATTGAATTTTATCTAACATTAGACATCCCACTTTAGGACAAGGTGGAATGTTCAATAACAAAGCATTGAAGATGAAATGGTTTTTTCTTTGTACACGTACCATGTGACACGAATGGACCAATCAGCGCCAAGAGCCTGCAACTCCAATTCCAGGTCTATGTCACGGCATTTTCACAAATTAAGCTTTTTTTGATGAGTTCTTAAATAACATTTGACTTACACGAGTTACTATGATTAGCTGGAAAGGTCTGGTTTCGCGGGAAAATCATTCCAACAATAACTCGGTTTGCAAAACGCTGTTCTAAAAATACAAAAATGTTGTCCGCTCCTAGTCATGGTGTCCTCTCAGCGCAAAATGTGTTCAGAAAATTCCATAAGGAATCATAACGGCACGAGGTCTTTACATCGCTGTGAAATATGTTAGTGGTTTGTTGCCTCTGTTACGTCATAGCAATCTCCTGACACCGGCAAACTGTTCCATTGTCGAAATTATTCGCCCTAAATCTATCTATTATGAACCTTTCCTAGCCTTACAACCTCATTTTAAGACAGGAAGAACCTTTCTAACTTGGCAAAATCGTTCTTTCCCCCTTTATTTCAGACAGAAGCCCGAAATTGTCTATTGTTTAACTCACTTCCTTCTCCACTTGCAGCTGGGTTTTGATCTCATTCCTAAGTTGGTTTAGCTCTCTCCTTTCCTCATCTTGCTGAGCCTTTAACTGCATGAAAATCACAACAACGATGTGATTATTATTATTATTATTATTATTATTATTATTATTATTATTATTATTATTATTATTATTATTATTATTATTATTATTTAACAATTATTCGCCGAAGGCAAAGTGATTATCGGTGAATATTCACCGAGACGAAGTCGAGGTGGATATTCAACGATAATCACTGAGTCTGAGGCAAATAATTGTTTTAGTATAAATACAAAGGTGATTATTTCAAAAAAGAGAAAAAAAAACATTTCAACGCGAAATCATCTTCACTTCAGTGGCAAAACGACTACTGGCAGCCATTTTGTCCGTCGACGTGATTATCGCCTGATAATCCGAGATAGCGAGCCAATGAGAGCGCCCGATTTTCCCCTTTGACAAGTAAAATCATCTGGCATTAGACAGAGTAAAGTACTAAGTCTGGTCGGTTTCGGCCGGTTTGGATGTCAAAGGGTTAATTAATCAGTGAGTGATTAAAGAGACCAAAAAA
>NC_090873.1:42496762-42526685 GCF_036669935.1 Montipora foliosa
GGAAAATCAAAAAACCTGCATAAAAACCCTATGAGGAGGGTCACAAACCACCTCACACTTAGCCTACTTATGGCAAAAACTAGCTAAGGATATACAATGTAAATGCTTTCCAACATTGGTGGAAGTCAACTGGTCCACTTACTCCACAAAAAAATATACCGTAACCATCAGCGCATGTAAAGCAGCAGTCACACGTTTAGTTTGAGAGCTCAAATTTTGGAAAAAAGTTTTTGCAATAAAAAAAAATGTTGATGATTCATGACAGAAAGCTTGACAAGCATTTTTCTGTTCAATGATCATACTGACAATTAGGCTGGCGATCACATTTATTGCTGCTATCATAACATAATGAACTGTACATGTATAAGTCAATCCTGTGCATAGACATTTTTTACACTTGTGTGTTCACCCATGTATGTATGTACATGTACCTCATCCACCTTCATGGGAACATTCACTACAAAGACATACATGTACAAGTCAATGGAGTATACAGTACACTGTATACTAAACCTTTGCGGCTCAGTTAATTAATTAATATCCACCACTAGCCACCTCCACTTTAGTGAATGGTACTTGTTTTTATATTCATTTCACTGAGTCAGAATAAACTGATACTGTACACTTGCATGCTCCACTGGAACTACTGACATTTATGCAGATCCCCCACTCACTCTCATACCGGTCTTGGCCTGAATTCATTCCTGTCTCATGTACATGTAAATACCCCCTAATTTTTTTGTCCCCACATTAAATAAATTTTACTCACCAATTCCAGTGTCTGCTTCCTTTGCGAGAGCTGATGTGCCAAGTTTTTCAAGACTCTCTGCTAGTGACAGTTGATTTGTCGAATAATCTGAAATCACAATTATAATAGTAAGTACTGTGCTAAAAGAGGCTGTTCATGGAGAGGGTTGTACTTCACATGAGAGCAGTGTATGAAATTTAAAGTGCGTCATCAATGCAAACATTTTCTGCTTATTTTTTGCCTTATCCTAAGCTTAGTAAATGTTTCTAGTTGACAAGATCTGCCTCTTCACATGCAGTTTCTGATGTCAAAATGTGCTTAAAAACTTAGCGAAACTAGCAGTCATGTGACTCAAAGCTCCTACATAAGATCATGCCACAAATTGCATTAAGATCCAACTACATGATTGTACTATTTAAGAAGAAGGCTACACGCAAACTTTATTAATTTTTGTTTTTCTCTTTCTTTCTCTCCTTTCTTCACCGCTTCTCTTTTTCTCTCTCTCTCTCACACACACACTTCTCTTTCATCCAGTTTGAGCACAACAGTTGCTGCTTTTCTTGAACTTTCTTCCATTTACTTTTAGGTGTTGCATACCAGTCACCCAGACTAAACAAAAGAAGAAGATTAAAGAACATACTCAGTCCTGCTGCATAAACATTTTTACTGGATTTCTTTAGTTTGCTAAGTATGTTGTAATCTTCATCAAGACTCTGAAACAAAATAGGTGACAACAATTAGAAAGCTTTTTGGGATCTGCACTATACAGAGATGTATCCAGAGTGCATCATTATGTCCTGGGACGCACTTGTTTTTCTGTTGGCACAGAGAATGTTGAACGAAGGCTCCAACAGAAAAAAACCGAACGTTCATGCAAATTACAAACGCCAGCAAAAACAGCGTCACATGACATGCAAAGTTATGTTTCGTGAAAATGCCCCTAGTAGATACTAGCATACAAGCTTTGGGGAGATTTGCAGAAACTGATGGCATGCGCTTGTCAAAGTTTCATTCTTGTTTGAAGAAAGGGGAAGGTGGGTTTCCTACAACATTTCAAGGGGTTGAAGTTTCAAGACTTTCATTAACGTCTTGCGAAATTCAAATTCCTCAAAGCAACTTTCATTTGCGTGCATTGTAAATTCAATAACATCAAAAGAATATTCTTTTGTGTGATCGGCATTCATTTTAGTGAACAATAAATTCAATAAAATTTTAAACCATGGCTAAAACAGTCAATAGCATCAATGAACAACCAATACAATTTTGTTGATAATCATTAGCGCTCTTATACAAACAATAGAGTGTTCTTTACATTCTTTTCGTAAAAATCTTTTTTCAAATAAAAACGTTACATAATCAGCATGAATTTGTAAACAAATGGAGTGAAGGTATTTTTTAGACAAGTTTTCTCACCACAAACCTGTATATAAACTGAAAAACGGCTTAAAACAATTTCTCGAATTCTTTGTGCTATACGGTTCATCTGTACATCTTTTTCTACTGTACTGTATACAAGTTAGATCACCGCATTTGCAATACCTTGCAAACAAGCCACAATCTCGGACAAAACTGTTGAGACAGTGACACAAATTCACCTCCATTTTGACACACCCCTACTTACTCCCCCCTTCCCACTCCCCTCCCCCCTCAGTCAATGTTGCTGAGTATTCTCATATGTTCTACAGTATATTTCCAACCAAGATAAGTCAACATTGAGTTTGGGGGGAGGGGAAAGGGCAGCTTTTATGTGGAACGTTTGGATAAGTTGCTGGAGTACCAAAAATTTTGCTTTCTCTTGACAGGTTTTGTCCGCGATTGTAGCTCCACTTTTTAATCGCAGTGAGAACTTGTTAGCAGCATTAAGCCACAAGTCTGTCTGAAACTTTCCCCTCTTTTACCACCACAATGTTCTGGCCACCTTACTGCTTACGTGACTCAAGAACACCAGTGGGCAATGAAGATTTGTACTCAGATATGGGGCTGCAAATCCAGCTTTGCATACAAAGTGGATTTTCGTTTATTTTGATTCCACACACTTTGCATGCAGCCAAGTGGTTTCCTCAGTCCAGCTATATGATCTTTATGCCTTTGTATCTGAAGATAATGAATGCTTCAGTAATTGACTTCTGAGTCGGCCAGCCGGTTAGCGTTTTTTTATCAATTTGTCAATTTCAAAATTCTACACCTGAAAATTAATTTAAACGACAAATAGGATCTTCACTTCGCTTCCATCCCTAAACTATGATCTTACTTGAAAATGTCCTTATCAGAGTATAATACAAGCTACGGTTCAAATCTTTGCTCATTTAAAAATGCTCGTCCATAAAAAGACACAGTCTTAGAGGCCTTAACCCTACAATCAAATCACCAACAACCACAATGAGCTAATAGTTGTTTGAGACGATCCACGATCCCAAATATAGTTGCCGTATGGAATATTTTCAAAGGAGCATCAGTAAAGTGTAATTGTTACAAAAAGGATTCAAACCAATTTATTCACAGACAAAACCTCCAGTCTTGTTTATACTAACGATAATTATTATTGATCAACGAATATCATTAGCCCAATAGACGAAAGCTTAATTAATTTCCCACAAAATTATTTCCTCCGCGCGCTTTATATATTCTTAAGCACCAAAATCCGAGTAATTTGAGCAACAGTCCTGCTAACTAACACTTTTTCCTTCTTAAGCGGCTTTTCTCTTCATAATAAATAGACATCGAGGCGATAGAAAACGAAAGTTTACACCTCTGGTAACGTACCTCCTCTAATGCTCCCACAGTATTGCGACAAGCGTTCATTGTTGACATGAAGTTCGACGTTGTAGGTGACGATACATCCTCTATGGCTTCGTTGAGGAAGCTCCTAACACTTATTCTGTCAGGCATAATTGCTCTCTTTGTTAATACTTGCAGATTTAGCTCTCATTTGGGGAACATTTTTATGACGAAGAAGTCCACAAAGATTGAAGTTTCCGGCGACTGATTGTGCAACTAGTACCCAGATCTCTCGATATGACACTCCTACCGATTACGTGACATGCAACCCTTGTATGGGAAAACAACACAGAAGAAGGTTTTCAAAGGACTATTTTTAGGCTTTTCTAAAGTCCATTACGATTGTGTTATTCGCTGCGTACTTTATTTGAGAAGATTACTAGCCCCGTAAAACAAAAACAGGAAGACACAATTTCATTTTTCAGCAAATGCGGATATGGATGGCACCGGGGATGGCATTATTGAAAAGACTTCCGAGTTTGTCATCGTAAAATTTCTCAAGAACTAAACTACATAAACAGTAAAAGCGTCAAAATATCGAATAGCTTGTTCAACAAAAAAAGTCTGAATTGACAGCTAGAATAGATAGTCAAGTCTTATAAGGAAAAATAACTCAATTTTCCATTTTTAGAGCCTCGACCGTATTTTATGGTCAAAAGTGGCGATTGTGGAAACTGGTGAACCTATTTCCAAATCTTTCTAAAACGGGAATTTGAAAAATTAGTTGTCTAAATATTCCCTAAAATTGCGTGACATGGTCCTGTTTGAAAAGAAACGGACACCTTGTTGGTAATCCCTCCCGAGAATACAAGCACGAGATTGGAACATGAACGGTGCTGTGATGTGATCATGTGTTGATGTTCCGCGGCAGATATAGCGACTCGCCCGTTACCACTAATAAGATTGTAAACCTCCCAAAACTGTTGATCATCATAGATCATCATACTCCCTTCCTGAACTGCATCTTCTGCTGGGGATCTTCCCCCTCGTGTATTTCATCCCGCCCCTTCTGCGGAGCCGTTGCCCCTCTCCCCTCCGTTACCCCTCCCCTCACCAACACAATTTTTGTTTTGAAATTCCGCTCGCAGCCCATATGTCCATTCGGTTTGTATGTCGTTTAAACTCCAACAGTGACTTAGTTGTAACAAAATAAGAGTTTTTTTTCCTGTGCAATAGCCGAATATATACTTAATCTTTGAAACGGTCAATATCTAAAAATACACAAGCTAATCTTGCCAATGACCTTCCAGCGTGAATCTGATCCTCCTATATGTTGTAAGGGTCTGATTTAGTCAGTTGTTTAGAAGATTTTATGAAGCCGAATATCGAAGAATATGACAGCCCCTCGCATTGGCAATATGTGAATCATGGCTTGCCACCGTGAAGGAGTAAACAGAATACTGAGAGGAAATGGATATTTGTCATTAACGAGGTATATTGGCTTGGTATTTAGCAAGGCTCTCTGCTCTAAAACATTTAATTTAGTCGTTGTGAAATAAAAAATATCGTTGGAGTGGCAATAGTCTCCTAAAGCATGATCTGTTTTCAGAACTCATTAATTGCGCCCCAAAATATGTCAGAGCGCGTGATCTTCATGACGGACTAACACTGTTTTTCGCATATCGTCAATAACGTTTCTTGCTGGTGGCAATATTGTATTGATCATCTGCAAATTTGTTACCGATTCATGATCCTTTGGAAATAATTCCATCCAATTCGCACACAAAACAATCAAGAAAACCGATCTCCTCTTCTGCAGATAAAGTGTAAGGGTTTTTTTTTTACGTGAAAATTGACCATTTTAAAATCTGGCTCTAAAACCATCTGTAAAATTAGTGCGTAGAACTAATTAGTACGAAAAGAAGCACTAAAGCCATTGGTTCAAAAACCTAATCTGATCTGGACTATGTCACGTTATTTTAGGGTGTTTAGGGGAAATCTTTAGTTTTTCACGAGTTTAAAATTTGAAAAGGGTAATGTGGAATTCCTTTATATTACCAAATGGTCTGGATAGCACAAGTGTTGCTAATATTTTAAAAAATGCAACCACACTTTTGAGTTTAGGAACATGTTTCGATGTTTCAAGCATCATCATCAGAGTTCGAGTTTCAACCGCTCAATATGGAAGCTCTCCTTAATTTTGAGTTGAAAGAAAGAGGTAGCATTATCAATAATTTCAAAGCAAGAAACATAGCAATTATCCTGACAACTTTTAGAAAAACTAAGATGCTTGAAAATATGAGACTTTTTATCACGGAAAAGGTGCTCATTTAAGTGTGTAGAAATGCCTACACACGTGTAAACGAGCACCTTTTCCGGCCTCTTAGTTTTTCTAAAAATTGTCAGGATAATTGTGATGTTTCTTTCTTCAAAATTATTGATAATGCTACCTCTTTCTATCAACTCAAAATCAAGGAAAGCTTCCATATTAAGCGATATATTATTATATAATTTGATCATCGGACGTACCGCGAAAAGCGTAACAAAATCATTGAATATTTCCGTTCACCATAGATGGTAGTAGATTCCTGAAAATTCCTACAGATTCCCGCAATGATGTCATATTTTTCCTGCAAGGGTAAACACGTCGTTACCAAGGTAGTTCTCCGAACAATGGCGGAAAGCGAGGAAAGTTTGTCTCAGATGATTGACGTTTTAGAGGTGAATTGGAGAAATAATCGAACTAACTAGACAATTTAAGCAATTGTTTCTTTATAGACACCTGAAGAATTCAGGTGACTTTAATCGCCCTGGATTCGAACCCAGTGCTCTTATTAGTCTGTCTTATCAACTGAGCTATGAAGACACTCAGTTGAGAGTCGGTCAATTTGTTGGCCTGAATATTTGTGAAGCGTCTGATACTTGTCCTTCTGCTGTTGTCAATAGTTAGAACCAGGCTTAATATTTTAGGTCCTATTTTATTCCTTGTATTTATTAATGATCTTCCCGAAGCATTGCAGCACTGTGTCGCTGATATATATGCTGACGACACTACAATCAGCCACTCTGCTCACTATCAGGCGGCCCCCAATGCTGTCTCTGAGGGCCTACAGGAGGACATTGTTAAAGTCTTAAATTGGTCATCAAGAAATAAAGTGTTGTTAAATGAGTCCAAAAAAAGTCGATGCTTGTTACAGGGAAACGTTTGGTGAAGAAGATAGAACGTTCCACCCTTCAACTACGCTTGAAGTCTTCTGAACTTAATCAAGTACACTCACACAAACTGCTCGGGGTGACAATTGACAGTCAGCTCTCCTTTGACCAGCATGTGGATGACCTATGCAAGAGGTTAGCACAGAGAATCGCTGTGTTGCAGAAAATTAGACGCTCACTGCCTCTCGGTCAAAGGAAATCTTATTATAACGCAATGATTAAGCAGACAATGCTGTATGCCTCAACCGTGTGGACATCCTGCTCTGTACAAAAAATTAAGAAAGTGTTCAGGCTACAGAAACGCGCAGCCCGTGTAATACTGGGTGCTGACACAAAAGCGAACAGTGTGAATTTTTTTGAACAATTAGGTTGGGTTCCACTTTATCATGAAGCGAGAATAAATAAGTCTGTATTGGTGTACAAACGGATTTTTGGGGAGTGCCCATCTTATCTCACCCAGATGCTTGTTAGAAATGTAGACGTGAATGGAAGATCGAGCAGGCATGGTCATCTAAACCTTATCTGCCCCCGATTCAATCGGCAGACCGAGGGCGGAAGGTCTTTCTATCGACTAGCCGCCTATGGAATACGGTATGTTGCCTGCCCATATTAAAAGCCAGTCTACTCTTACAAGCTTTAAAAAATTAATTTTTAAACATTTTATGAACAGTTATAAGGAATTGGACCATTTTATCATCTAATTTTCAATTTTCCTGTTCTAAATGTTGGTCTTGACCCAATGTATCTCATATTTTTCATATTTTTTACCTTTCATGTTGTCATTGCATGTTTTTAACCTTCTTATTTTTAATTTTTAATATATTTTTTTTCTGTATATATTTATAAGAGGGCCACTAGTTTTTCAGTGATTACTGTTGTTATATGTATTATCCTGCGGCCCCGCGTGGATTCGTGAAAATTCCTACAAGCGCGTGTATTCCTGCAAATTCCAACAAGCGCCATAATCGTTCATTATTCGTGAGAGCTGAGGGAAGAAGGGGGGAGGAGGGGGAGAGAACAAACATGCAAAATACTTAATACTTCCATTGATCATGATGATGAGTTAAAACATGATTTACCCTATTCTAATTACACAGTTCGCCAATCAAATGTCTTTACGTAAAAGACGACACGAATGCTGAGTGGAATGATCCCATCACCTGCGATTGTACTGACGGTGTGGATGTTTATTTTAAAAAATATATTATGAAAGGAGGGAGGACACTGACACTTAAGGACCCTTAATCTTCCCACAATGACACCACCAGACTTGTTTTTCCCTTATTAGCGAGCTAAAACAGGACGGCTGGAAGACTCAGGACGGCAGAATGGCGAAAAAATGTCGCGCGAGACTGTGCATTCCTAATCTTACGCGACATTTTTTCGTCATTCTGCCGTCATGAGTCTTCCAGCTGTCCTGTTGCGTAAGCTCACTACTTATTCTTTTGTTGTTCGAGCAAAACTCAGGGGCACGCAACGAGAATATAGTTCAAAACCACTTAAACATAGCATTGTTAAACGTATTTTAGTATTTAAACGACAGATATAGGCATATTTTTATCCCCTAAAATTTTTTCATCTGTTCGGATTCCCTAGCTGAAAGTCTAGTGATGCGAAAATTATATGGATCAAAACTTACCTTTTCGAAAATTTCAGCCAGGGAAATGGCTCCCGAAAATTCTAGGTGACCTTTTTAGGGTAAAAATCCGTTAAAAATGGGCAATTATGCCATGTTTTAGATGTTCGAAAATCCTAGGACGGGCAGGCAAGCAAGGAATTTTACAACAAATGTTCCGAAAAGTCTAGATCTCAAATCGTCTTCCGAACAGATATTTTCCGACAATTGACGTTGGGTGCCCCTGAAAACTGAGAAGGAAAGTACTACAATTGTCGCACCAACACAACATTACAAAGCACCCTCGCGTTTGCATTCCGTGCAACAAATATTTTCTGTGGTTTAAATTCTTTTCATTCTCTTTTATTTGCGGTGCAAAACTAATCCTCTATTGAATCTATATTTACGCTGCAACACAAAAGTGACAGGAAGTAGTGTGTACCACAGAAGAAATAGCTTTTTTCTCTCAACTCCACCCAGTTCCGGTCTTTGAAACCAAGTTAGTGGAACACCGATTCGCGTTTCTTGGTCGAGAAAATATCTTAATATCCAAAAAAGCCATACCTTGATCCCATTTATAAGTTTGCAAAGGCAACAAGTGCGTAATCAACCTCGTTCCCTGGGAACGAAGTTGGTGCGTAACAAATGCAAAGATTCATGCTGAGAGGATATGGAGGAATTTAGTACATCTGCAAATGGTTACTATGTTCAAGTGTTGTGAGCAATGGGTACCGTCTCAGCCCCAGCCTTGTTGAAAGCGACCTTCATTTTCTGTACTGAGCACGCGCGTTACGTTTAAGAACGAAAATGTTCGAAATGAGCGTGCTCAGAAGTGAGATCTCGTACTCTCAGTCGTCCTCGAACTCCAATCTGAAGGGCGCTGAAAACCCTTGGGGAACGCTAACCGAGCGCGAAGCGCGAGAGGCAGGGAAAAACTGAAGGCGCCCGCATGGCCGAAAACGTGGAAACAATGTTACGGAAGCAAATGTTTCCCCGTTTGCGGCCCTAGGAAACATTTCTTTGCGGGAGCAAAATTTGCTTCCCGGGAAGCAAAAATTGTTTGTGAATTTGCTCAGCAACATCTTGTTTCCTCAGCAAATGTTTCCTCGTTTGCGCGCTGAGGAAACATTTCGTGAAACAAGGTTTCCTCGTTTGCGGTCGCCTTTATTTTTTTCTTCTCCTCGTCTCTCGCTCCGCGATCGCCGCTCGCGCTTCGCGCTCGGCTAAATTAGACAATATTAAAAATACCATAATACCCTGTTTGTGCCTCCCAAACTTTAGCTAAAGCGTTGTTTCCAGTTTCTCTTGGGACCATTATGAGTCCCAAAAGAAAATAAAAACAATGCTTATGCTAAATTTTGGAGGGACAAACAAAGAGTATTACGGTATTTTTGATGTTGGCTGACAAGCACCTGTTATGCAGTCTATTCGAAGAGAGTAGAGCAGGAAGTCTTATCTACTGGACTACTGTAATCGGTGCTCGCTGCTGTTGTGCGACCTTGCTTACACCTTCTGCATTTTGCACTCAAGTTTGCCAAAAACGAGAATTAAGACAAGGCAAATAAAAACTCACTTTTCTCAACCTTTATTCACAACAATTAACCATGACTGCAGCAAAGAAAATGTTGGATTCTTCTCCCACTGTTAAGTTTTTACGCTCAGAGCCCTAGACTGTCTCCCGACAGTGTTCAGCATATAATACGGGGGCGAAACTCGGTATAACAAAACATGCTCTCTGTAATCTGTAAACACACACAAAAAACACGTCTCCGGCAAACTTTTCGCAAGATAATTTCAAAATCAGCAAAAAATGTAAGATAAAATTTCAAAATTATACTCGACAATGAGAAGTTCCTCTTGCAAAAGCTCCACACGTTTGCTTCACACGATCGTGGATGAAAGAAGAGGCACCTTCGTTGTCCGAAATCTAGCGAAAATTTTGCAAGGTTAAAATTAAGCTTATAAAATCTGAAATACTCTTTGCTAGCTTTTCGTCTTCAAAGTCATGAGAAAGCTGCATATATGTACATAAATTAAATAATTGTTTGAATTAAAATGCGACACGCTCAAACAAAAAATGATGGAGTATCATCTGACGCGAGATCGGGTACCGTCTGGTCTGCTAGTTTTTGATCTATTTTACACGGGCTGGTGATATGAAAACTTGAGACAAACCAGGGATGCTCGAGAATTTCTCGCGCGGAGAGTCTTTCCGTCGGTTCACGTCGCATCATTGAGCGAATGAGGCACTTCGCTTTGGAAGAAATAGTGTCTGGTATCGTAAAATGGCCGCGCCTTATCTTGGTGAAAAGAACACTGGGCTCCGTATCGTGAAACGGGTATCGACCTACTAGCATGGTGTACAGCATGACACCAAGGCTCCAAACGTCCGCCGCTTTGCCGGAATACCCACCACTGGCTTGCAAGATCTCCGGGCTAACATACGCAGGGCAGCCGTGTTTGTCTTCAAGCGTATCATCTGGACCGTCGAGAAGGAAAGCGTCTTCCAAGCCTTCGAGTTTAACACTTGTTCTGAAATTTAAGAAATGATGGTTAAAAGACGGGTAAAGGACAGTCGGTTACCGAGAGCAGTCCGAAAACTCCTCTTCGCGAATCCCTCATTCCAAGTATTTCTAAAACTTGTTTCTACGAGATTGAAGTCAAAGAAATACTTTACATTACGCTGCTGACCTATCAAATGTCTCGAATTACTAGAAATCAGGCGCAAAAACAACATAAGCCACACTAAAAGGACTGTAATTCGGAAACCCAATCGCCTTTTATGTCCTAAAATCTTTCAAGTACATTCCTCCGCCTTTCTTAACTGGAAACAACCCCAGAAGCAAAAATCTGAGGATATGTGGGGACACAAGCACATGACCGTGGAAAAAAATGCTATCCGCTTACTTATTTTTACATGAGCTCGGATTCCTTTGTTCTTTTCGGGGGGAATATATTACATAAGCCCCAAATCAACTGTCTGAAAAGCCGGGTGCGGCTTTGATTGTTTGAAGGGAAGAGCGGGGCTAATGCATAGCTAATTTAAATGCGAGGGGATTGTGTGTTAATATGCAAGGGGGATAAGTGAATTTTCCCCCTCCATATTAATACATAATCCCCTCGCATTTAAATTAGCTTTTCATGAAGAACAAATTTACAAATGTTTTTTTGGAAATATTAAATACGACTCGACAATTTCTAAAATTGAACTGAGCAGTGTTTTCTTTTGGAGCACGTTCGCGGATTTTCTTAGTCGGTGGTTCATCGCTTTCCACTGAGGCCCCCGAAAAATCGGTTACAGTAGTGATCCCTCGGCCGGAATCTTCTTTATCTGTAAAAAGGTCGGTCAAAAGATCCTCGGTGCGTAAATTGAAATTGTCAACTGCTTTCTCGTTGTCTGCACCCGCAAATAAAGATTCAAAGTTGTTTCCCGAAAGCTCAATTGAGGTGCTGCCACTAAAACTACTTTGAGTAATAAACAGTTCTGACTCTGAATCGCTCAACATGGCTAGCCTGTTCCTAGTAGCATTCACTAAGAAACAGACGAACCACTAATTCGAAATGCGACTTTAAAAAACTAACATAATTAAAAAGCCGAGAAACATGTGAATCCCATCAGTGCCAGCATGGAGTGTTGAAAAACAAAATAAAGATGAACAATAGAGGCATTTTTCTTCAGTGTATTTTGCACCCTTGAGGAATCCTCGCCAATGTAAAAATAAGCCGTTCATCTGCCTTCAGCTTGTGGTTATGTGATTTATTCCCCTTGTGCGTTTCCCTCGGGCTGCGCCCTCGAGTAACGCACGCGGGGAATAAATAACATAACCCCTCGCTTCAGGCCGAGCCTCTTACTTGAATGAAATTTAGAAATATCATCGCTGTTCGAATCGCATTAAGTCTGAGAATTTTAATGCTAGCAGTTGCTTATCTAAATGCGATAATCTTCCTCTCTTTCATTATTTTCATGTTCATTTCGTTGCCCAAATACACTGAATTTGATATATTCTTTTAAAAAAAACCATGTTTACTTCATTCCTAAGGAATTACTTGCTAGAAACTTTCTCCACACTTAACACGAAGAACGGTTTGGAGGTTTGGACTTATCCAAAAGTTTTCTTGAACGCCGGAAGCGAAGTTGTATTCACATCAAGCTTTCGCTGAGAGATTCGCGTCACGTTTCCAGCGAAAAGGCCAACTGAAACTTGGGTTATGTCAGCTCATTTCTTGCCTCAGGTATCGAGAAACTAATCAAGGTGCGAGGCAGGCTAGAATAAGGCAATCTTCACGCATTTGTGACAACGATAAGTAGCCTGCCATTTCCAGTTCACAAAAAACGCGATACAAAATCTGTCTATAGTCGTTGCCACTTCCCACGCGCGGAAACGAAGGGGCGCAGAAAAAAACAAATATCACCTCGCGCCTAAGAAAGAAATTTGCGGTTAGTTCAGAGAAGAAAGTTTGGCCGAAGTGTCCATGAAATGACTTATTAGCTGCGATGGGGGCAGAGAAGGCCGAAGAGACAAAAAATTACCATTGTGTCATATCGTTGTCGACAATTCTACCTTTGTGATGCTTTCATAGGACGGCAAAACAATTTATGAAAAAAAGATTTCCAACGACTGGTTTAGAGGCATTCTCGTCTCCACATGTAAGTTCCTTAGTGCGAGCTTTATTGAATTGCGATGACATCTAGCTTTTAACGAGTGTATAAGGCGCGCTGCACTTGCACAGGCATGCATTTTAAAACGGAAAATGCGAGATTCGCTGCGGAAGGCATTTCAATGTATTTCTTCACCGTCTTCAACAAAACAGCGTAAAAATGGACGTTTTGAAGAAAACGCGAGCATACAACGGTCAATCTATCATCCTCATTATTTACTTCAACTGCGTTTCCACAAAATCAGTTGAGACCAACTGGATGGTGTCGTTGTCTGCTATTTAAATCTCTCCTGCGTGGGCAAGATAAGCCTACGAAACGGGAGCTTGTCTTTGAGCGTTCAATTTAAGGCGTCTCGAAAGTTCGATTGGGCAATTAAAGCTAAAAGCATAGAGACAACAAGGGGAGGGAATCAAACAAAGAAAGAGTCGAGCACGACAGTGGGCCACGGCGACCCACGTGCATACGTCGGTCCTGTTGGAGAACTAAACCCACCCGAAACTAAGGAAGGTCGAGATGATCTTTTGAAGAAACCGAACGTATTTTCACATTTCTCTGCCACACTTCTGCTTCTATTTAACTTCTCATCGTTACCACTGTGACTGGTTCGCGGTTTTTCGACGGACCCTGAGAAACAAAAAGCGCAAAAAGGGCGACACAAAGGCCGAAACCGGAACGTACCGTAACAAATGGGAACATATGGAGGCCAGTCGTTCATTAAGGATTATTGATTGGCATTCGTGAAATTCAACGAGCACTTTTACGTGAAACACATCCGAAAAGTGCTGCTCAGTTTGTTACTTTATGGACATGCCTTGGGTAGGGCCACGTGTTTCGCCGTAAAAGCACGTGCAATGTTCGTTTCATTCAAATGAATGGCATTCAGTGTTGCTTAAAGAAAATGCGACCACTTTTAACTGTTCAAAGCTGTCAACAATAACACAACCTAACAATTTCGGTGTAAAAGATCCATCTCAATTTCATTGTCCACTAAAGGCCATAATGTCCTTACACTGAGTACATGTAGAAAACAAAGCCATTCTCATATTTGTTTTCATCGCTTTTACAGCCTCAAAAAAATGCGAGTTGGTCATGTTTATGGAAAAGCTCAGTAAGTGAAGCAAAGTCAATGGAAAAAATGAATTTGAATATCTAGCCAAATGGATTCCTTGGGCAGGGATTTGAGCCTAAGACAACCTTTGTTTTTGTTGTCTTTCAATCCTGGATGAAAATTTCAGATCAAATTTTAACATCTGCTCCACATGTTGAACCAGGTTTAGGTTATCTTGACAAACGTTTATTACTCCGCTCGATACGGAAGAATAAACAAATCTCGTACATTACAATTTAGCTACGCAAAAACGAAGATAAAAATGGGAAATTACTTCAAGCTACTCGAAGAAACCTAATGTTACATGTACATCTAGCAAACACCGACTAAAGTGGAATCAATTGAAAAAAGAATGGACGCTTTCAGTTTGAAAGCATAATTTTCGGCTTTGTTTTCCAGCTATACGGAAATTTGAAGCTTTTTGGAACAGCTGTATTTCAAATCCACTTTCCTGTTATCATTTTCCGGCCATTGGACAGAGTTAAATGAGGCCAATTATCACAAAAGTCAACAGAAAAAATCTCAAAGAAACGGAAGAAATAAAAAAAAAATTAAAAATGTAACAGCTCGGATAAATCAAAGTGACAGATTTTGTAGGTAAAACAGCCTCAAGTTCTCCAGGACATACATTCTACACTGTAAATAAAAATCAATATTCTCAAATTGCCCGTTTTAGAAAGCATTTGATTTAGCAATGGGCAAATCTTTACTCCTTCTAATGAAGTATTTACCATACAAAACAGAATTAAACATTTTGAATGTTGAAGGGTAAGTATCTTCCAACGTGCCGACTTTTGCCGAAATTTGCGCTTTGCGACTTGTCAATTCCCTTCTCGGCTACAATTCAAAGAAATAAAACGGGATCGATGATCTTTTGAAAACTCTGAGACAAAGTGCAATAAACCGGACACGCCATACGTTTTAAAGATAAAAGAGTGCGATTTCATTGTTTGCTACAAGAAATGCGCTGTTCTCCAAATTAACGGCCAAGCACAATGAAGCCGTGGAGAATCCACGTGGCTACACCGGCTTGACAAACTTGCAACGTTTTGCCACGTGGGACATGACTTCATCTAGCAAAGACTCAAACCTACCACACATCGTCCCATCGAAAACTGAAATTGGCCTGTGGATTTTGACACATTCCTTGTGAACTCAAATGAAACTAATTGCATTTCCTTCTCAGGATAAGCCCATATGTTTCGGTAAGCTACTAAAATGAAGATTAAAATTTCGCGCCAAAGACATAGGCCATTTCCGGGAACGGACAAGAAAAGATTGCGGGGGGATTCATTGATGAGTAAATTTTTATCAAATATCGGAAGGGGCAAGAACGGTTATTTTAGATTTAACCCACAAAAAAACCACAGAAAACACGGAGCGTCAGCACATAAGACAAAAACTCAAATGAAGAACAATATTAGCATGGCAGAAAGAACGGCCTACACAAAATTATCATAATTTCCACGTTGCCTCTCTGCTTTCGATTTCAGTTTTCGACAGTTTTCCCAAATTGATGCCTTTTTCTTCTATTATTTGTTGCTTAAGTTATGGATTCTGGAACACAGAGGATTTTGAACATTCCTTCTGCAGGTGCCTACTGAACGATTGAACCGGAAATCAACTAAAACACGAGAACAAGGTTTTGTTATTGTCATGACAAAAAATTCAAGCGAGCTTTCAGCTCAATTTGTCACGGTCATGTTTAACTTCATCCCCTGAGGAAGACGAAGTTGTCTTCATAGGCCGGGAAAGAACAAAATCTAAAATTTAGGCGTCCGTAGCTAAGAGATTCCCCACCACAACAAATGTGTGACTACCCGTTCACAAGCCACGCTACGAAACTCACACAATTTACGCCACGAGGAGACAACTGAACAATACTGAATAGATTTTGCTAAAACCGCATGGAAATAACACAAGGAACTGTGCGATATACATATATAAATGTCTGAATTTCTAGTATGTTGCAGAAAAAAAAAACATGCTTACCTCTCCGAGTTTTGAAACACAAATTTCCTCAGTTTGAGATCGCGTAAGACAACACCCGATTCGTGACAATGTGCAACAGAAGTGACGATCTGATAAAACAGTTTGCTCGCTTCCTCCTCTTTTAATCTACGCTTCGTTCGAACGTACGAATGTAAATCCCCAAAGGATCTTTCAAAACATACATAGGCGTATGAGTCACTGACCAAGATTTCAATAATCTTATTGATACCATCGTGAGGTGGCAGATGAAACATAGGAGCAAGAGTTTCCCGAAATTTGTTCACGTCTATTATCTTGCAAGCAAGTTCTGTTCTCGCTTCGGTATCTACCGCTTTGTAAAGTGAACTTCCACCCGGTCTTTCCAATAAAAGGTATTTTCCAACCTTGCATATTTGTGGTAAATCATTTGTTCGCTTCGTTGCTTGATGCGTTATAGTCAAGTTTGGTAATGGCGTAGATTCAATATTTGTTTTGGATGCATTGCGCTGATAAGGATGGTAACGAATCGACGAAGAGTTCATTGAAACCAACGAAATTTCGTTATAGACGAAATTGCTTCCTCGTACAATGAACCAAGAGATATCGAGGCAACCAAACCAGCAAAATACGTCCGTGAAAGTGTTAACGTGTATTCCGTTTCTGCCAAGTAAGATCTATGACGTTGCACTAAAGTGGCGATGCGATGGCGTAAGTCAGCTGACAAAGCGAGAAAAATTTCGAAAGAAATCCCTTCGTATCGCTCCAATTCTACCGTCAAAGAACGATTCAGTCACGGGAAGGCCCCACTGGCCTTCCTCTTAACAAGCAAGGCAGAAGACGAGTGCCATTATGGTGCAATACTCAACTAAATTTGACGGTTTCGCTTCACACGAAGATTTAGATATGGAAGCACATCGATCCTATCTGACGCAATGAAGGGTTCAGTGTTGCGAGGTCCGCGCAGACCCACCTGTCCATATTTGGAAATATTTCGTCACCAGTCAGGTCATCTGATGTAATACGGGGTATCTGATTGGTTGAAATCTACAGCGCTTCTGTTTGATTAGAAACGACAGTCTTCCGGTCCATTCACTCGCTTCCTTCAAAAATTTGCATATTCGTGCGGCAACGCATTTTATACAAAACACATCAGGTGGTCAATAAATTGTATGATTAACCTGAAAAAGGCGAGCCGAAAAAAGAATCTTACGAACGATTCTTAAGGAGGACTTAGTAACACATTTATTATGTTAAGATTTTTACGCATCATCTGATTCACTCCTGTATGACTCAGCCAGTCACAGGATTCGTGCGTGAGCAAAGAAAATTTTTGTCATGACGAGTCACATCTTCGACGTGTTTAGGTCGGAAGTCACAGAACAATATAGCAAAATGAATAATCAGAATAAAGAGCCCACAGGATTTCACAAGTTAGACTTTTAATCCTCGTTTTCTTAAAATGAAAATCCTTTCGCATTTAAACCTTTCATCATCTCAAAAGCGACCATGTCAGCAAATCGTGACCAAAAGTTATGCAATATCTTTGTCCATTTTCTAGATTTTTCTCCCGAAAAAAGCAATAAAAACGAAAGGCATTTACACAAACATAGTTTTTGAAATCTTCATTTCAATGATTAACAGCTGTTGGCTTCCCTTTTACTTGATATCATCGAGTATTGTTGAAGATCGTCCGTTGCATTCATAGACTGGTAGTTTTCGATTGTGAACTCCCAGTGTTGCCAAGGCAACTGTCACAAATATACGCAATGTCTACCTCATTCGGTTTGCTCTAACGCGTACCCGAAGGAATTTATTTATCTTTTAACTTTTTCAGCTTCCAAGCGATATTGAAATTGTGGATATCACTTTGCTTTATGAGCCAAAAAGGACGACTTGCTGATTGCAAAGTGGCTCGAGGACTTTCGGTTCTCGAAACCTCACGAGATATATAAGTTTAATTTTTAACAAAGCGAATCTGCATAGTCGACTGTTCTTGCTTTTGGCTGCCTTTTCCGTGAAAAGCGACGGAATACTTTTTCTTCAAACTCTTCTATCAGTGGCTTACTATTGAAACAACTGTCCGAAAGGCACCATGATGTTCTCACGAAATAGAACTGAACGATTTTTTTTAAATTGAAAGTTAAAAAAACAGCAGATAGATCTAAAAAGGAGCTTTATTATAGAACTCTCAGTTCCGATGAGCTTAATTAACATCGGTGCTGGCCGGGCTTTGCTGTTCGTGTGGTGTGGGTGTTACTGAAACACGAAAACGACGGAAATGCAATGTTATTGAGTCATCAAATGGAGGTGGCGTGGTACAATGATTAACGCTGATTTCCGTGGCGATTTCATTTATTTATTTACTGATTGAGTATGAATACATACATGGTGAAATTAACAATAGGACATAGGTCCCCTTCGAGGTTAACCACCAGGATACACCACAGAAGACAGACCACCACACCGGGAACTACACTGACGCCCTATACTCTTTACGACAAGTGTGCGGGTTCTTTTACGTCCCACAGGATTGTGAACATCGAAGGGTTGTGAGACGGGACCTCCGGCTTATCGTCCTTATCCGAGAAGAATAGAGAATCTAAACATTTGCAGATGTAATTACAAAGGCAGAACTTTCTCCTCAGTTGTTTAAAGACCCTGAGTGTTGGTCTGGCCGGAGTTGAACTCACGACCTCCCGCGTAACAGCCCGGTGCTCAACCAACTGAGCACCGGTGCGCGGTTTCACTAGAAGCAGCCCAAGCACAAGAAATAAGCGGCAGACGATAATAATAATAATAATAATAATAATAATAATAATAATAATAATAATAATAATAATAATAATAATAATAATAATAATAAAGACCTAATCTTGCTCAGCTTTTGCATAGTTTCAATGAACAAGATATCATTTTTATTGTCATTAATCAATAATGTAAAAAGTGCTAAAAATATATGGAGTAATGAGCGGTAGCTAGAGAAAAACAATAGACAAAAAATAATTAATTACAAGAACTGTTCTAGTAGTGTATGGCACTAATCGAACTAATCAATAATGTGTCATTTATTATCCAAATACTTTGATGATCGACGCGCACCTATTCACAACGCTAACATAATAGCTTCAATTCACTGAACTGAATTCACCTTCGACAGGTAGCGAGGGAGGGAAATGTCGGCCACTAGACCATATGTGACAGATCCATATTCTTCGTCAAAAATGTTTCCTCGTCCGAGTGATAGTAAGCCGGTTTGTCCAATATTTGATTCACTGTGTAGTCATTTTGTCATATTCATCATCATCATCATCATCATCATCATCATTATTATTATTATTATTATTATTATGATCATTATGTTTGATGTCTTACATCTCAGAGCTACTCCAGCTACTGCGTATTGTGAAAGCGCGGAAAACAGCCTGCTGTCAGAGGTCTACAGGATCTTCATCCATGGTGCTCAACATCAAGCACAAGTCTCAAAATTCTCGCTGTCCCCACATTGATAAGATTGCTTTCTGAGCATGTTCTATCCTCATATCAATTCCAATATCTTCAACGAACTTCTCTAATCCGGTTGTTATCCGATGCCCCTACAACTAATGGAATGGCTGTACGTTGCCTTCTTCATCGCCCACTTTCGCCGCGCTATTTCATCTTTCAGGGGATTGTACTTCTCAACCTTTCCAAGTTCTTTATCCCTTATAAAAATTTGGTTTATCAACGGAATTGATAATGTAAATTGGCCACCGTACAGAGATTCTAAAGCTGACGTTTCGAGCGTTAGCTTTTAGAATCTCTGTACGGTGGCCAATTTACATTATCAACTCTGTTGATAAACCAAATTTTTGTATACTACTTCCCCACCGACGCAGCACCACAGTTTCTTTACAAACTACCCCCTTCATTCTTTATCCCTTACTCGACGTGCTTCCCCGGGCTTGGCTACATCTATGAGGGTTGTCTCTCTATTCGTTTTGTAAACGACTGCAATGTCTGGCCTAGGAGCATTAATTAATCATCAAATAGTTTCAAATCACACATCAGAATTCCGTACAATCCCACAAGATACCGGTATTATATTCATTTTTCTCCATGACACCTTCTTCTTTGTGTTTGTACCATTTCGAGGTCCTTTCAGAAAAGAAACCTTACTACTAACATACCTTCTGTTTACCCTAGTTTTAGAATGTGAAATAACCAATAAGAGACAATATTTATTAGATTCACCCAAGGCGTTCTTTTTTAACGAGGATAATAAAATCAAGTGACACCAAGAGTCCACATAGTGATACCTTTAAATCAATCCAACCAAGAAAGAGATTTTAAAACGTTAATCTCTATAAAATTTCACGAGGAAAGAAAGGAAAGGAACTTTATTTAGGTGTCGAGACGTTCTAGCGCTGAAGCACTAATTGGGGACACTGTAAATTGAAATTAACAATTAACACAAATCAAGTCAACTGTTGGTTTTTGAGGAGGGGAGAAACCGGAGTATCCGGAGAAAACCTCTCGGTGCAGAGTAGAGAACCAACAAACTCAACCCACATATGACGCCGAGGCTGGGAATAGAACCTGGGCCACATTGGTGGGAGACGAGTGCTCTCACCACTGCGCCATTATCGTCGACATTGCCTGTGGACTTCACGCGACGACGATTTTCAAGCTACAAGAAATTAATATTCGCGTGAATATTATTATTCCAACTCGTATTAACGTATTATACTGCCATACAGAAGTGACTTGTTTTAGCACGGAAGGGAAAAAATCATCGTCGAGCATTCACGTCATCCAAGGAACGCTCAATTTGGTAATTTCACGTCATTGTCTGGTAAGGGACGTCAAAAGAAATGTGCCAAAATGAGAAACAAACCGCAGAGGTGCGTTGATTTTGTTTATTGAATCCAGTGTCTTATGCGGTTTTCGTAGACTTCCTCGTTGTTAAAGTGGAGAAAGACCTCATTTTAAAATAATAAGCAATTGTTCTAAGTTGTTTTCGAATCTAAAAATTTGCATATGCTGTCTATAATTTAAATTGGCATGGAGGGGAGTACAGTAGTAATGTAGAGAGAGAATTAACTAAAAGTTCGTTCCCTTTAACCAGGGGACTTCAAAACGTGGTCACTTCAGCTTCAAATCGCTCGTGGCCTTGGTTTCACTGGCGACGCAGCCATAAGAACAAGCAACAGTGCACGAGGCAGACTCAGTGACACCGCTGGTTACGACACTAATCAACAACTAGTTATATGCAACTATGTTGAAGGTGTACTGACGAATCATACATTAGTTGCTTGGCAACGCGCTAGAGGACAACAAGCAACTTATCCATCAACTAGTTAACACGTTTTTGTGTGTTGCTATATTGCATATGCTTCTTGCTCCCCCATGGAAAATCAGACTTAGCTTAGCATTTCAGCTACCGACTACACAGCAGTAAATATAGACCGATAGGTTTATTTTGGCTAACTTAAGGCCTCGGCGAACAAAGAACCACTTAACTGTTACAAATTATGCATACATACATTTCACACTCCATAGCAAAAAAAAAGAATTTCAAATGCAAACTAGCGACACTAAAAGACCAAAATACCCCAGTGGGAAAAAAGTGAAAGCGTATTCCCCGGCCCCGAAAGCCAATAATTCCCGGAATTTAGGGCTACCTATCTATTCAGGGGCACCCAACGACCAATTTGTTGTAAATTGTATTATTATACCCCAGTTAATGAAAATAAATATTATTAAGGCATTTTCAGGTATTTTTCAGTGTTGCTGGGAAAACATTATCTGTTCCTTTTTCCCAGCAAGACACACAAGAAATTTCCCAGCCAGCTAGATAAAATTGGTTGGTTTCCCAGCCAGCTGATCAAATTTATTTCCCAGCCAGGAATTCCGCGCGCTTTCAAATCCCTCTATCCAAAACGACTGAACAAAAGCGACAAAACCGGGACAAAACAGGTTTTTTCCGCAAGCGCAATCACTCTGACCAGCCGTCGTATGTTTGTGACTACTCTCTGGGACAGGGAAGGGGTTCTTTTTTTCTATTTTTTATTTTTATTTTTTTAGTCGTCTTCAGTATTCAGAGTTTCTACAGCCAGCTCGGGTTGAAATGCTAGAAAAAGTCAGCAATTCTCAGGCAAAACCTCTATCAATAACAAAATTTCCCAGCCAGCTAATCGAAACACCTGTATTTTTGCCAGCCAGCAAGATTCCCCTGGGGAACAGATAATGTGAGGAACAGATTCGTTGGGTGCCCCTGTCTATTTACAGACTAAAACATAAATTTAAACTTTGGAAGCCTAAAAGATCTAAAAGTGGTTGATGCACGCCTAGATTGGCTAACTAAGCACGTGACAAACTCAACTTTTATACACGTCACATTACCCATCATGCTCGTTTTTCATCCCAGGCCCTCCGGCCTCCTACTTCGTGCCGTTGAAACAGTTGTTCGTCGGCTCTGTGATACAATGTACTTCGCTAGTGAAATATCGCTCCTTAATTATAATTAGAAGCCTGTGCTGGATTAATTAAATGCCAGGAGCCCATCAAAGGCTCCTGATTCCTATACTTCAAGTTAAGTGATTGTTGCTTTTGTTCTCGTTGCCGTAAGTTGTCGACGGCTCGAGCTTCCTAATTAGACTCAATCGTGAAACAATCGCGATTTGTGAGCCGTAGCATAACATCGAAGCATTGGTGAAAATACATAAGAAAAATTTATACATAATGATTCCCAAGTTGAGATTGAAAAATGTTTAGCAAATTTCCGTCAAATTTTCAGGACTCTTGTTCGTTGTACTTCTTGGCGCGATTTTGATTTTCCTTAATGACAAGTCCCTGGATTCATTAACGTTGGAGCTTCTTTTAAAAGTTCTTATTTTTCCGCCTGTGAATATAATGGAGCAAGGACACGGAGTCTGCGTTTCAGCCTTTCTCTGATCTATAAAAATAATACAGGAACTGAAATTACTAAGCTAATAATATACATGACAAAATTGCTCAGTTCTGATTGATTAAGAGTAAGAAGTTTTGACGTAACACAAAGCAGAAAATAAGTAATTCAGTGCAAAAAGAGGACACAACCCAAGCATTCTGATTGGTCAATGATAAAAAAAGTCACAGATAGCCAATCGTGTGCGAGCCCCTGGATGGCGCAATTTTCACGTGATTACGTGATAGGCGTGCATTGCTTCTGCTTGATTATGACATTGTCATCTTAACATTTTTCATGAATACTATTAGTGCGTGATCACATTATTTTTCTCGTACAAATTTAGAATAAATAACCACTAGTACTGGTAACTTCTTTCAAAGATTACAAATATGCCATTTCCGAGTTCATGTCTACCTCCTCTTCAAAGCGAGGCTAAGTGCCAAGTCATTGTGACGGTAATAGGCCATTTTACAGTTGTTTGCTCAGCGACCAAGCCTATGAATGGCTGCGAGGCTGCCGGTGACCTTGCATTGATACAGACCTCACTGCTTTTATCATGTAAATTGTGTTGTTGTAACGCTAATTAGTCCATATTAACATTACAAAAGCATGAAGGTTTGTATCAAAACAGGGTCACCGGCAGCCTCGCTTCCATTGCTAGGCCTGGTAAGTTAGCCACAACTGTAAAATGGTCTATTAGTTCTACTCTACATTGATATGAATGAAAACTAATTCTCCCAAGAAAATCTTCGCACTTAGCCTCGCTTTGAAAGGGGAGAAAGCCTTGAACTCGGTAATGGCCTATTGCACAAGCCCGAATTTTGTCCGTCTTTGAAAAAAAAAATTACCGATGCCTATTTGTTCCAAATTGCGCTCGAAATCATGTGATTATCCGTGCAAAACTGACAAAAAAGTAACATTTACATGGAGTTGATAAAGATATTTCCACTGCCACTATCTTTGTTAGCCACATGGATTTTTCGAAATTATAAACTGGGATTTTCACTGAATGGAAGGCGCAAGATTTCAAAATCCACGAGTCAATAACTTAAAAGGCACAAATAGTTGCTCTGCGCGTCCTGCCTCTCAAGATTATATAGCCTATCGAAATGGCTCTATTAGAATTAGCCTGCAATACGTATACATGCAGGCGTATACACCTTATTCCAAAATGGCCGTCATTTTAGTATTCTTTTGTTTCCTTGCAAACTGGCCCTTTCAGTCTCGCTTTCAAACGTAAAATTCAACCTTGAACGAAGCCAAAAGGGCCAACAAACAAAAGAATAATACTAAAATGGCAGCCATTTTGCAATAAGTTGTATTTAGAGGTAAAGACTTGTTTCCATATCTCAAAGTGCCCTTGGACGTGAGCTGCCTGGGAATGAAATTAAATCACTGGAATCGGTCAGTGTAAAATGCCAACCCATTAACGATTATCGTTAATTCTTAATTTGCTCTGAATTTACTATTATCGTTAATTTCGAACGCTGAAAGCTTGATATGGATTATGGGAAATGGTCAGATATGTTTTAAAAGACGGCCCAAGTGCATGGACGTAGGACTCGAACCTGGGAATGTTCATTATTAACCCGTCACCGAACCACTTGGCCGCCACACCGCCAGTTGCTCGGGGACAACATTTTAAACGCTATTTTATAATGTTGTATTATCGCTCGGCAACAAACAACATCAAACAGTGCAAAATGTCGGTTTCCAAACTTCACGACAAGGCTAAACATTTAAAAATCAAAGCTTAGGATTAAATTATTAGTCTAGCTTAGGCGGTTAGGCCTAATAATTTTTCAGCAGCGAGATTCTATGGGAGACTTAAATAAATGTGTTTTAGAGGGTACGGTGTCTTGATCCTCAGTGGTGAAACGGAAAGAAGCGGTTCCTATAGAGTAAAAGCCCCGGGCTCAAATCCAATCCACAGATATGATTTTTTATTTCCTTATTTTCTCTGCTACCACAAGTCCTGGGACACAGTGTCCTAAATCAACGATAACAGTAAATTCAATGCAAATTAGGAATTAACGATAATCGTTAATTTAGAGAGGAGATCATGTTGAAAATGCAGACTGAGGTTATAATGTAACTGTTGAAAAGCCCAAACCCCTTAGAAATGCTACCCTTAGGCCTAATTAGGCCTAAAACAATATTTAGGCTTAACTGTTAGCATTACGATTCCAGTGATTTAATTTCATTCCCAGGCACCTCACGTCCAAGGGTCACTTTGAGATATGGAAACAAGTCTTTACCGTTTTTAGAAGTCACACTTTGTGGAATGTTTCACGGCCACCATCTTGAATTTCTGAAGTGGAGGAAGATTGGAGAGAGGAATAAATTGCCACCAAATCGGTGGGCTGGACCTCCCAACATCCATCCAACATGGCGGTTGGATAGACTGCAGGCAAAATTGAGGTAAGTCATGATCACTTTTCCCAAGACGCCTGCGCCGCAGGCTGTACTAGTATAAAACAAAGCAAAAATCACCGAAACAGAATTAACATCGAATGTGCACCCACTTTCCATTAACAAAACAAAATTTATGTCGTGCAAAAAAAAAACAAAGCAAAACAAAACACTGCACTTAAACCAGGGGCAATATACGTTACGTGACCTATCCTTAATTTGAATTTCAAAAGGAAGCCATTTTCGGGCAAGAACATTTAACTAAAGGTATCTGCTTAGGATCTTACTTTCATAAATTCCCTTGAGGACCCCGAAAATCCTTGGGCATTTGAAGAAATGGATCCCAGGAAATGAATGTTATGAAGCTTATCAAGCAATTAATGCTAGATGCCTACCTCAGTGTTTCTGACACAGTGAAGGAGAAAAATGAAGAAACCCTACAAACGCGATAATAAATAAATAAATGAATGTGAACTGAATCGAAAGAATAATCACTTTATTGAAGGCAGAATGGTGCATTGATTAGGGCGCTTGCTTGCTTTGATAATCCAACAATCCCGGGTTACTTACTACAAGGGCTCTAACCCTTACACTTACCCTATTGCTAGAAACAGGTAGCAAATGCTACACAGCAATTTGGGAGTGCATCTATAATGACATTCATTTTTAAGCATAAAAGGCGCGTGCAAGAGACGATAAGTGTTTTCACTGTGAATGCAGTGATGAGACCTCTTCCCTTTCACGTATCCTTTTAGTGTTCGAATGCCAAATACGGAGTCGGTACATTGGCTGCGTTTATTGATTGTATACTCAGTCTGCTTTGAGAGTTTGCGGTTTTTCCCCGTTCTCTGCTTTTCCCGTGGAATCGAACAATGAACATTTGATTGGATTTGATTCACGTTCCTCCCAATTAGTTAAAAATGGACCTCTTGAGTCCCATTTCAGACCACGTGATGTTCCTAAAGGAATGTTCCTTTTGTTTTTTGCATAAGTTATGCATTCATATGGACGCGCATAGACGACATTTGAAAGAAAGTGTTCCCTAGAATAACATCACGTGGTCTGAAATGGAAAAAAACTTCACGACAAGGCTCCAAATGAATATCGGTGAATAAAGACCGAGACGAAGTCTAAGTCTTTATTTACCGATATTCACCGAGCCTGAGGTGAATAATTGTTTTAGTCGAACTATTACATAGGTGATTATTTGAAAAATGTGTATTTTCTTTAAAACAAGTAATTTCTTCGTCTGTCACCTCGTCTGTCAACCACGATGGCTACGGCGACGAAAACTTCACTTCAAAATATGAGTTTGAGCTATTCTAAGTATTTCATGAATATTCCACCTTGATTATATTATACAATATGGGCGAAGTGTCCTATAACTGGATTAGTATGGACGGATTTGAAGTAAAGAGTGAGACTGAAAGATTCACTGTATTTTGTCCACGTTGTGGTCAAAACCTTGAATTTGGTCATTTCACGTAGTAGTTTTTGACGAGTACGGGAGAAAATTGTTCAAAAATGTGTGCCTCACATGCAGCACGATCATTTTGGTTCTTTTAACCAATAATATTACTGATTTCAACTTCACTACACAGACAAATGCAGGTTTATTTTGGTTTCTTTTGGCCTCGCACCAGCAGCAGGCATGACCACCTTCACGCGAAACTATAACAACAACTAACAATCTACAGGAAAGAGATTCCCTGTGACACCACCGGATACGAAAAATCGAAAAACCCCCGCGAGGGACAAAAACTGGAAACGTATTCCCCGAACCAATGCGGTACCATGATCCCTCCGGGTTAAAAGGTCTCTAGTTACAAAACAATAACGATTCCTTAAAAGAAACAAAAGTTACACGGACTTTTGCAGGCCTAGAATGGCTCACCACGTGATGAACTAGCACTTTATAAACAACCTGATACCCATCATGCCCTGTACCAATCGTACCCATACCCTTCTGTTCACGTGCCGTAGAAATATCAATTTCTGTCTTATTCGCACGCTCAACCGTCAGAAATAAACTCCCTAATTGCCTGGCAACGGGAGAAAAGACAACTGAGAAAACCAGAATCCTACGCAGGATTCGAACCTACGCCTTCGTAACACCCGCCGGATGCTCTACCCATTGAACTACAAGAACGCTCGGGATGCTAGGTTCTGAATTGACAATGTTTCACGCTGGTCTGCGCCTCAGATTTCATGTGCTTCTATTTAAGTTTTATGGTGTAATGCGCAGGTGAGAAGGATGAAAGACATCTTAAAACTTGAAATCTGAGGCGCATGACATTTGAGAGCCCGCACACAAGAGAGGGACACACTGACCATGAAGAACCTAGATAAAAGAGCGATAGCTGCGGAAGTAGCTATTCATACAAATTTACCTGAGTAGTATTTAAGATGTTGAAAATGTAAACGAAAGCGTTGTGCGTTGACGAAAGAAGGCCAAATAGCCATGTGACTCCAGGAGAGGTATCAACACAACGCATGCTCGGATACCAAGCCTATAAAATGGAAAGAACAATAGATAAGAAAATTAAAAACCCAAAAACAAACGTGAATTCACTGCTAATGTTTGTTTTCAAATGACTCGCCCGTCATTTTCAAATTCGCGAAACCCGAAAAACATATTGCATTACCTTTAAAAATAGTAATGTAATGTGCAAGTGTGATTTTATCGTATGCAACACGTTTTTTTCACATACAATCGTTTATTTTATTTATTTTATTTATTTTATATATATACATTCATTTATACAGAAATTCCAGTTTCAGCGTAGCTGGTTTACATGGAGAGCTGTACAAAATTAATATGAATAAATAAAATATATAATGAAAGCTAAAATCATTCGAAGAGTTCATGAAGGTGAAAAATTAACTAAGATGATTTAGATGTTTCTTTACTGTTCAGTTTAAAACTAGTGATAGACTGATCATGGCGTAACTTACGAGGAAGAGTGTTCCAGGATTTGGCGAGCAATTGTACTTTATTATGTAGTAATAAGAGACATGGAAAATGATGAGTTGGTCGTCATTCTAACCTACTAGTCTCCATTTTTTATCACCTAAAATATTCCGTTATTAGAATGTTTGTTTCTAACTTAAATTTAACTTAAAGCATGGAGATCAGATGAATCTCATATTTTGGATGTTACCTCATTTGTTCTGCATTCGTTGTCCTTCACCCTTGCTCAATTGAAGTCATTTCCTTGATAACGCGCGCCAAAATCGCCACGTTTTACCTGAAAAGTAAAAAAAAGAGAAAAAGAGGTAGTTTGAATGTTTTTCAAAGTGGGGATAATACGGTGTAGTCTTCATCTGATCGCCATTAACGCCGAGCGCCTACACGGCTTCAACAGTTTTACTTCAACAACCCGGCGTTTGATTTTGTTGCACGCTGTTGAACGATGTTGACCGCAACCCGGTTTCAACACATCATCAACATTTAATTGAACGAACAAACCTTCACCAAGGCCTGGTATTCAGCCTGCAGTTATTGCCATGGAAGCGGACATGGATACGTCCGTTGAGAGACCGATTAGGAGCGATTGTGCGCACGAGCGCATACGGAACAACGTTGAAAGAGAAATGTTGAATGGCTGTTGAAACAAAGTTCATTTAAACATCGATTCAACTTCGATTGAACATTTTGCCACGCGATTTAAAGGGGATGGCAAACGGATTTCGACCTATCACACGGATGCGGACGCCGTTTGCCCTGCCTTTTTAGGGAGATTAGGCAACGCCACTTTCAGCAGACGAATAGATGGCATGAAATTCTGGCATTTTCCCCAAAGCCAACAAACCTGCTTGATTTTAGGTCATTTTCTCGCGTTGATTGGGCAAACTGTAGCAAGTACTTCTCAAAAGAAAAGGCAAGGGAGAATTTACGTGCGTCTTTGACAAGCAGCAACGTTGAAACCGCTCTAATATCATGATCATCAAAACGCTTATAACTCCAAAGTTTCGAATAGGAGGTTTCACACGTGACGTCATCGCCGCCATGTTGGTGAGAGTGATAACAATAGCGAGATTCTCCTCCTTAGCTTCGTTTGTTCGTCCCCCAGAAGTCGTGTATTTCTCTATTGTTTATTTTTTTGTCTCTAGAGGTTGGTTGAAAACGTCCTATTGCGATCGAATGAGGCCAATCAGTTTACTGATATTGACGGTCTATTTCTAGAAACACGGCTAGATTTACGCGGGAAACAAAACGGATTAGCATTCCGTTCGGGGCGCGGACGATTTTGCATGCCCTCGTGGCTGCCTGGCTACTTGGTAACGCGGACTCAATCAGGAAAGTTGCGATCATTATGCTCAATCTGATTGGCGGGACCTGTAGTCTAAATATTTATAATATCGAAAACTGATGCCAAGTTGGGGTTATGGGCTTCTTCTGCCCTCACATTATCGATCGTCAACGTTTTTTAAACAGTTTCGGTGCCCAGGGAAATGAGGCAAAGCAAATTAAAATCTTGATGGGTAAATTCTTGAAAAAATGGCTTTTCTATGATAAGATTAACAATAAAAAGTTACGACGTTTCGAC
>NC_090873.1:42532818-42552818 GCF_036669935.1 Montipora foliosa
GCGCGAAGCGCGAGAGGCAGGGAAAAACTGAAGGTCGCCCGCATGGCCAAAACGTGTGAAACAATGTTACTGAAGCACAAATGTTTCCCCGTTTGCGGCCCTAGGCAACATTCTTTGCCGGAGCAAAAATTTGCTTCCCGGAAGCAAAAATTGTTTGTGAATTTGCTCAGGCACCATCTTGTTTTCCCCTCAGCAAATGTTTCCTCGTTTGCGCGCTGAGGAAACATTTCGTGAAACCGGTTTTCCTCGTTTGCGGGTCGCCTTTATTTTTTTTCTTCTCCTCGTCTCCTCGCTCCGCGATCGCTCGACTCGCGCTTGTCGGGGGAGGGGGGCGCTCGGCTAAATTAGACAATATTAAATAATTAACCATCATACCCTGTTTGTGCCTCCCACACTTTAGCTACAAAGCGGTGTTTCCAGTTTCTCTTGGGACCATTATGAGTCCCAGAAGAAAATAAAAACAATGCTTATGCTAAATTTTGAGGGACAAACAAAGAGTATTACGGTATTTTTGATGTTGGCTGACAAGCACCTGTTATGCAGTCTATTCGAAGAGAGTAGAGCAGGAAGTCTTATCTACTGGACTACTGTAATCGGTGCTCGCTGCTGTTGTGCGACCTTGCTTACACCTTCTGCATTTTGCACTCAAGTTTGCCAAAAACGAGAATTAAGACAAGGCAAATAAAAACTCACTTTTCTCAACCTTTATTCACAACAATTAACCATGACTGCAGCAAAGAAAATATTGGATTCTTCTCCCACTGTTAGTTTTTACGCTCAGAGCCCTAGACTGTCTCCCGACAGTGGTTCAGCATATAATACGGGGCGAAACTCGGTATAACAAACATGCTCTCTGTAATCTGTAACACACACAAAAAAACACGTCTCCGGCAAACTTTTCGCAAGATAATTCAAAATCAGCAAAAAATGTAAAAAAAATTTCAAAATTATACTCGACAATGAGAAGTTCCTCTTGCAAAAGCTCCACACGTTTGCTTCACACGATCGTGGATGAAAGAAGAGGCACCTTCGTTGTCCGAAATCTAGCGAAAATTTTGCAAGGTTAAAATTAAGCTTATAAAATCTGAAATACTCTTTGCTAGCTTTTCGTCTTCAAAGTCATGAGAAAGCTGCATATATGTACATAAATTAAATAATTGTTTGAATTAAATGCGACACGCTCAAACAAAAAATGATGGAGTATCATCTGACGCGAGATCGGGTACCGTCTGGTCTGCTAGTTTTTGATCTATTTTACACGGGCTGGTGATATGAAAACTTGAGACAAACCAGGGATGCTCGAGAATTTCTCGCGCGGAGAGTCTTTCCGTCGGTTCACGTCGCATCATTGAGCGAATGAGGCACTTCGCTTTGGAAGAAATAGTGTCTGGTATCGTAAAATGGCCGCGCCTTATCTTGGTGAAAAGAACACTGGGCTCCGTATCGTGAAACGGGTATCGACCTACTAGCATGGTGTACAGCATGACACCAAGGCTCCAAACGTCCGCCGCTTTGCCGGAATACCCACCACTGGCTTGCAAGATCTCCGGGCTAACATACGCAGGGCAGCCGTGTTTGTCTTCAAGCGTATCATCTGGACCGTCGAGAAGGAAAGCGTCTTCCAAGCCTTCGAGTTTAACACTTGTTCTGAAATTTAAGAAATGATGGTTAAAAGACGGGTAAAGGACAGTCGGTTACCGAGAGCAGTCCGAAAACTCCTCTTCGCGAATCCCTCATTCCAAGTATTTCTAAAACTTGTTTCTACGAGATTGAAGTCAAAGAAATACTTTACATTACGCTGCTGACCTATCAAATGTCTCGAATTACTAGAAATCAGGCGCAAAAACAACATAAGCCACACTAAAAGGACTGTAATTCGGAAACCCAATCGCCTTTTATGTCCTAAAATCTTTCAAGTACATTCCTCCGCCTTTCTTAACTGGAAACAACCCCAGAAGCAAAAATCTGAGGATATGTGGGGACACAAGCACATGACCGTGGAAAAAAATGCTATCCGCTTACTTATTTTTACATGAGCTCGGATTCCTTTGTTCTTTTCGGGGGAATATATTACATAAGCCCCAAATCAACTGTCTGAAAAGCCGGGTGCGGCTTTGATTGTTTGAAGGGAAGAGCGGGGCTAATGCATAGCTAATTTAAATGCGAGGGATTGTGTGTTAATATGCAAGGGGGATAAGTGAATTTTCCCCCTCCATATTAATACATAATCCCCTCGCATTTAAATTAGCTTTTCATGAAGAACAAATTTACAAATGTTTTTTGGAAATATTAAATACGACTCGACAATTTCTAAAATTGAACTGAGCAGTGTTTTCTTTTGGAGCACGTTCGCGGATTTTCTTAGTCGGTGGTTCATCGCTTTCCACTGAGGCCCCCGAAAAATCGGTTACAGTAGTGATCCCTCGGCCGGAATCTTCTTTATCTGTAAAAAGGTCGGTCAAAAGATCCTCGGTGCGTAAATTGAAATTGTCAACTGCTTTCTCGTTGTCTGCACCCGCAAATAAAGATTCAAAGTTGTTTCCCGAAAGCTCAATTGAGGTGCTGCCACTAAAACTACTTTGAGTAATAAACAGTTCTGACTCTGAATCGCTCAACATGGCTAGCCTGTTCCTAGTAGCATTCACTAAGAAACAGACGAACCACTAATTCGAAATGCGACTTTAAAAACTAAACATAATTAAAAAGCCGAGAAACATGTGAATCCCATCAGTGCCAGCATGGAGTGTTGAAAAACAAAATAAAGATGAACAATAGAGGCATTTTTCTTCAGTGTATTTTGCACCCTTGAGGAATCCTCGCCAATGTAAAAATAAGCCGTTCATCTGCCTTCAGCTTGTGGTTATGTGATTTATTCCCCTTGTGCGTTTCCCTCGGGCTGCGCCCTCGAGTAACGCACGCGGGAATAAATAACATAACCCCTCGCTTCAGGCCGAGCCTCTTACTTGAATGAAATTTAGAAATATCATCGCTGTTCGAATCGCATTAAGTCTGAGAATTTTAATGCTAGCAGTTGCTTATCTAAATGCGATAATCTTCCTCTCTTTCATTATTTTCATGTTCATTTCGTTGCCCAAATACACTGAATTTGATATATTCTTTTAAAAAAAACCATGTTTACTTCATTCCTAAGGAATTACTTGCTAGAAACTTTCTCCACACTTAACACGAAGAACGGTTTGGAGGTTTGGACTTATCCAAAAGTTTTCTTGAACGCCGGAAGCGAAGTTGTATTCACATCAAGCTTTCGCTGAGAGATTCGCGTCACGTTTCCAGCGAAAAGGCCAACTGAAACTTGGGTTATGTCAGCTCATTTCTTGCCTCAGGTATCGAGAAACTAATCAAGGTGCGAGGCAGGCTAGAATAAGGCAATCTTCACGCATTTGTGACAACGATAAGTAGCCTGCCATTTCCAGTTCACAAAAAACGCGATACAAAATCTGTCTATAGTCGTTGCCACTTCCCACGCGCGGAAACGAAGGGGCGCAGAAAAAAAACAAATATCACCTCGCGCCTAAGAAAGAAATTTGCGGTTAGTTCAGAGAAGAAAGTTTGGCCGAAGTGTCCATGAAATGACTTATTAGCTGCGATGGGGGCAGAGAAGGCCGAAGAGACAAAAAATTACCATTGTGTCATATCGTTGTCGACAATTCTACCTTTGTGATGCTTTCATAGGACGGCAAAACAATTTATGAAAAAAGATTTCCAACGACTGGTTTAGAGGCATTCTCGTCTCCACATGTAAGTTCCTTAGTGCGAGCTTTATTGAATTGCGATGACATCTAGCTTTTAACGAGTGTATAAGGCGCGCTGCACTTGCACAGGCATGCATTTTAAAACGGAAAATGCGAGATTCGCTGCGGAAGGCATTTCAATGTATTTCTTCACCGTCTTCAACAAAACAGCGTAAAAATGGACGTTTTGAAGAAAACGCGAGCATACAACGGTCAATCTATCATCCTCATTATTTACTTCAACTGCGTTTCCACAAAATCAGTTGAGACCAACTGGATGGTGTCGTTGTCTGCTATTTAAATCTCTCCTGCGTGGGCAAGATAAGCCTACGAAACGGGAGCTTGTCTTTGAGCGTTCAATTTAAGGCGTCTCGAAAGTTCGATTGGGCAATTAAAGCTAAAAGCATAGAGACAACAAGGGGAGGGAATCAAACAAAGAAAGAGTCGAGCACGACAGTGGGCCACGGCGACCCACGTGCATACGTCGGTCCTGTTGGAGAACTAAACCCACCCGAAACTAAGGAAGGTCGAGATGATCTTTTGAAGAAACCGAACGTATTTTCACATTTCTCTGCCACACTTCTGCTTCTATTTAACTTCTCATCGTTACCACTGTGACTGGTTCGCGGTTTTTCGACGGACCCTGAGAAACAAAAAGCGCAAAAAGGGCGACACAAAGGCCGAAACCGGAACGTACCGTAACAAATGGGAACATATGGAGGCCAGTCGTTCATTAAGGATTATTGATTGGCATTCGTGAAATTCAACGAGCACTTTTACGTGAAACACATCCGAAAAGTGCTGCTCAGTTTGTTACTTTATGGACATGCCTTGGGTAGGGCCACGTGTTTCGCCGTAAAAGCACGTGCAATGTTCGTTTCATTCAAATGAATGGCATTCAGTGTTGCTTAAAGAAAATGCGACCACTTTTAACTGTTCAAAGCTGTCAACAATAACACAACCTAACAATTTCGGTGTAAAAGATCCATCTCAATTTCATTGTCCACTAAAGGCCATAATGTCCTTACACTGAGTACATGTAGAAAACAAAGCCATTCTCATATTTGTTTTCATCGCTTTTACAGCCTCAAAAAAATGCGAGTTGGTCATGTTTATGGAAAAGCTCAGTAAGTGAAGCAAAGTCAATGGAAAAAATGAATTTGAATATCTAGCCAAATGGATTCCTTGGGCAGGGATTTGAGCCTAAGACAACCTTTGTTTTTGTTGTCTTTCAATCCTGGATGAAAATTTCAGATCAAATTTTAACATCTGCTCCACATGTTGAACCAGGTTTAGGTTATCTTGACAAACGTTTATTACTCCGCTCGATACGGAAGAATAAACAAATCTCGTACATTACAATTTAGCTACGCAAAAACGAAGATAAAAATGGGAAATTACTTCAAGCTACTCGAAGAAACCTAATGTTACATGTACATCTAGCAAACACCGACTAAAGTGGAATCAATTGAAAAAAGAATGGACGCTTTCAGTTTGAAAGCATAATTTTCGGCTTTGTTTTCCAGCTATACGGAAATTTGAAGCTTTTTGGAACAGCTGTATTTCAAATCCACTTTCCTGTTATCATTTTCCGGCCATTGGACAGAGTTAAATGAGGCCAATTATCACAAAAGTCAACAGAAAAAATCTCAAAGAAACGGAAGAAATAAAAAAAAAATTAAAAATGTAACAGCTCGGATAAATCAAAGTGACAGATTTTGTAGGTAAAACAGCCTCAAGTTCTCCAGGACATACATTCTACACTGTAAATAAAAATCAATATTCTCAAATTGCCCGTTTTAGAAAGCATTTGATTTAGCAATGGGCAAATCTTTACTCCTTCTAATGAAGTATTTACCATACAAAACAGAATTAAACATTTTGAATGTTGAAGGGTAAGTATCTTCCAACGTGCCGACTTTTGCCGAAATTTGCGCTTTGCGACTTGTCAATTCCCTTCTCGGCTACAATTCAAAGAAATAAAACGGGATCGATGATCTTTTGAAAACTCTGAGACAAAGTGCAATAAACCGGACACGCCATACGTTTTAAAGATAAAAGAGTGCGATTTCATTGTTTGCTACAAGAAATGCGCTGTTCTCCAAATTAACGGCCAAGCACAATGAAGCCGTGGAGAATCCACGTGGCTACACCGGCTTGACAAACTTGCAACGTTTTGCCACGTGGGACATGACTTCATCTAGCAAAGACTCAAACCTACCACACATCGTCCCATCGAAAACTGAAATTGGCCTGTGGATTTTGACACATTCCTTGTGAACTCAAATGAAACTAATTGCATTTCCTTCTCAGGATAAGCCCATATGTTTCGGTAAGCTACTAAAATGAAGATTAAAATTTCGCGCCAAAGACATAGGCCATTTCCGGGAACGGACAAGAAAAGATTGCGGGGGGATTCATTGATGAGTAAATTTTTATCAAATATCGGAAGGGGCAAGAACGGTTATTTTAGATTTAACCCACAAAAAAACCACAGAAAACACGGAGCGTCAGCACATAAGACAAAAACTCAAATGAAGAACAATATTAGCATGGCAGAAAGAACGGCCTACACAAAATTATCATAATTTCCACGTTGCCTCTCTGCTTTCGATTTCAGTTTTCGACAGTTTTCCCAAATTGATGCCTTTTTCTTCTATTATTTGTTGCTTAAGTTATGGATTCTGGAACACAGAGGATTTTGAACATTCCTTCTGCAGGTGCCTACTGAACGATTGAACCGGAAATCAACTAAAACACGAGAACAAGGTTTTGTTATTGTCATGACAAAAAATTCAAGCGAGCTTTCAGCTCAATTTGTCACGGTCATGTTTAACTTCATCCCCTGAGGAAGACGAAGTTGTCTTCATAGGCCGGGAAAGAACAAAATCTAAAATTTAGGCGTCCGTAGCTAAGAGATTCCCCACCACAACAAATGTGTGACTACCCGTTCACAAGCCACGCTACGAAACTCACACAATTTACGCCACGAGGAGACAACTGAACAATACTGAATAGATTTTGCTAAAACCGCATGGAAATAACACAAGGAACTGTGCGATATACATATATAAATGTCTGAATTTCTAGTATGTTGCAGAAAAAAAAAACATGCTTACCTCTCCGAGTTTTGAAACACAAATTTCCTCAGTTTGAGATCGCGTAAGACAACACCCGATTCGTGACAATGTGCAACAGAAGTGACGATCTGATAAAACAGTTTGCTCGCTTCCTCCTCTTTTAATCTACGCTTCGTTCGAACGTACGAATGTAAATCCCCAAAGGATCTTTCAAAACATACATAGGCGTATGAGTCACTGACCAAGATTTCAATAATCTTATTGATACCATCGTGAGGTGGCAGATGAAACATAGGAGCAAGAGTTTCCCGAAATTTGTTCACGTCTATTATCTTGCAAGCAAGTTCTGTTCTCGCTTCGGTATCTACCGCTTTGTAAAGTGAACTTCCACCCGGTCTTTCCAATAAAAGGTATTTTCCAACCTTGCATATTTGTGGTAAATCATTTGTTCGCTTCGTTGCTTGATGCGTTATAGTCAAGTTTGGTAATGGCGTAGATTCAATATTTGTTTTGGATGCATTGCGCTGATAAGGATGGTAACGAATCGACGAAGAGTTCATTGAAACCAACGAAATTTCGTTATAGACGAAATTGCTTCCTCGTACAATGAACCAAGAGATATCGAGGCAACCAAACCAGCAAAATACGTCCGTGAAAGTGTTAACGTGTATTCCGTTTCTGCCAAGTAAGATCTATGACGTTGCACTAAAGTGGCGATGCGATGGCGTAAGTCAGCTGACAAAGCGAGAAAAATTTCGAAAGAAATCCCTTCGTATCGCTCCAATTCTACCGTCAAAGAACGATTCAGTCACGGGAAGGCCCCACTGGCCTTCCTCTTAACAAGCAAGGCAGAAGACGAGTGCCATTATGGTGCAATACTCAACTAAATTTGACGGTTTCGCTTCACACGAAGATTTAGATATGGAAGCACATCGATCCTATCTGACGCAATGAAGGGTTCAGTGTTGCGAGGTCCGCGCAGACCCACCTGTCCATATTTGGAAATATTTCGTCACCAGTCAGGTCATCTGATGTAATACGGGGTATCTGATTGGTTGAAATCTACAGCGCTTCTGTTTGATTAGAAACGACAGTCTTCCGGTCCATTCACTCGCTTCCTTCAAAAATTTGCATATTCGTGCGGCAACGCATTTTATACAAAACACATCAGGTGGTCAATAAATTGTATGATTAACCTGAAAAAGGCGAGCCGAAAAAAGAATCTTACGAACGATTCTTAAGGAGGACTTAGTAACACATTTATTATGTTAAGATTTTTACGCATCATCTGATTCACTCCTGTATGACTCAGCCAGTCACAGGATTCGTGCGTGAGCAAAGAAAATTTTTGTCATGACGAGTCACATCTTCGACGTGTTTAGGTCGGAAGTCACAGAACAATATAGCAAAATGAATAATCAGAATAAAGAGCCCACAGGATTTCACAAGTTAGACTTTTAATCCTCGTTTTCTTAAAATGAAAATCCTTTCGCATTTAAACCTTTCATCATCTCAAAAGCGACCATGTCAGCAAATCGTGACCAAAAGTTATGCAATATCTTTGTCCATTTTCTAGATTTTTCTCCCGAAAAAAGCAATAAAAACGAAAGGCATTTACACAAACATAGTTTTTGAAATCTTCATTTCAATGATTAACAGCTGTTGGCTTCCCTTTTACTTGATATCATCGAGTATTGTTGAAGATCGTCCGTTGCATTCATAGACTGGTAGTTTTCGATTGTGAACTCCCAGTGTTGCCAAGGCAACTGTCACAAATATACGCAATGTCTACCTCATTCGGTTTGCTCTAACGCGTACCCGAAGGAATTTATTTATCTTTTAACTTTTTCAGCTTCCAAGCGATATTGAAATTGTGGATATCACTTTGCTTTATGAGCCAAAAAGGACGACTTGCTGATTGCAAAGTGGCTCGAGGACTTTCGGTTCTCGAAACCTCACGAGATATATAAGTTTAATTTTTAACAAAGCGAATCTGCATAGTCGACTGTTCTTGCTTTTGGCTGCCTTTTCCGTGAAAAGCGACGGAATACTTTTTCTTCAAACTCTTCTATCAGTGGCTTACTATTGAAACAACTGTCCGAAAGGCACCATGATGTTCTCACGAAATAGAACTGAACGATTTTTTTTAAATTGAAAGTTAAAAAAACAGCAGATAGATCTAAAAAGGAGCTTTATTATAGAACTCTCAGTTCCGATGAGCTTAATTAACATCGGTGCTGGCCGGGCTTTGCTGTTCGTGTGGTGTGGGTGTTACTGAAACACGAAAACGACGGAAATGCAATGTTATTGAGTCATCAAATGGAGGTGGCGTGGTACAATGATTAACGCTGATTTCCGTGGCGATTTCATTTATTTATTTACTGATTGAGTATGAATACATACATGGTGAAATTAACAATAGGACATAGGTCCCCTTCGAGGTTAACCACCAGGATACACCACAGAAGACAGACCACCACACCGGGAACTACACTGACGCCCTATACTCTTTACGACAAGTGTGCGGGTTCTTTTACGTCCCACAGGATTGTGAACATCGAAGGGTTGTGAGACGGGACCTCCGGCTTATCGTCCTTATCCGAGAAGAATAGAGAATCTAAACATTTGCAGATGTAATTACAAAGGCAGAACTTTCTCCTCAGTTGTTTAAAGACCCTGAGTGTTGGTCTGGCCGGAGTTGAACTCACGACCTCCCGCGTAACAGCCCGGTGCTCAACCAACTGAGCACCGGTGCGCGGTTTCACTAGAAGCAGCCCAAGCACAAGAAATAAGCGGCAGACGATAATAATAATAATAATAATAATAATAATAATAATAATAATAATAATAATAATAATAATAATAATAATAATAATAATAATAATAAAGACCTAATCTTGCTCAGCTTTTGCATAGTTTCAATGAACAAGATATCATTTTTATTGTCATTAATCAATAATGTAAAAAGTGCTAAAAATATATGGAGTAATGAGCGGTAGCTAGAGAAAAACAATAGACAAAAAATAATTAATTACAAGAACTGTTCTAGTAGTGTATGGCACTAATCGAACTAATCAATAATGTGTCATTTATTATCCAAATACTTTGATGATCGACGCGCACCTATTCACAACGCTAACATAATAGCTTCAATTCACTGAACTGAATTCACCTTCGACAGGTAGCGAGGGAGGGAAATGTCGGCCACTAGACCATATGTGACAGATCCATATTCTTCGTCAAAAATGTTTCCTCGTCCGAGTGATAGTAAGCCGGTTTGTCCAATATTTGATTCACTGTGTAGTCATTTTGTCATATTCATCATCATCATCATCATCATCATCATCATTATTATTATTATTATTATTATTATTATGATCATTATGTTTGATGTCTTACATCTCAGAGCTACTCCAGCTACTGCGTATTGTGAAAGCGCGGAAAACAGCCTGCTGTCAGAGGTCTACAGGATCTTCATCCATGGTGCTCAACATCAAGCACAAGTCTCAAAATTCTCGCTGTCCCCACATTGATAAGATTGCTTTCTGAGCATGTTCTATCCTCATATCAATTCCAATATCTTCAACGAACTTCTCTAATCCGGTTGTTATCCGATGCCCCTACAACTAATGGAATGGCTGTACGTTGCCTTCTTCATCGCCCACTTTCGCCGCGCTATTTCATCTTTCAGGGGATTGTACTTCTCAACCTTTCCAAGTTCTTTATCCCTTATAAAAATTTGGTTTATCAACGGAATTGATAATGTAAATTGGCCACCGTACAGAGATTCTAAAGCTGACGTTTCGAGCGTTAGCTTTTAGAATCTCTGTACGGTGGCCAATTTACATTATCAACTCTGTTGATAAACCAAATTTTTGTATACTACTTCCCCACCGACGCAGCACCACAGTTTCTTTACAAACTACCCCCTTCATTCTTTATCCCTTACTCGACGTGCTTCCCCGGGCTTGGCTACATCTATGAGGGTTGTCTCTCTATTCGTTTTGTAAACGACTGCAATGTCTGGCCTAGGAGCATTAATTAATCATCAAATAGTTTCAAATCACACATCAGAATTCCGTACAATCCCACAAGATACCGGTATTATATTCATTTTTCTCCATGACACCTTCTTCTTTGTGTTTGTACCATTTCGAGGTCCTTTCAGAAAAGAAACCTTACTACTAACATACCTTCTGTTTACCCTAGTTTTAGAATGTGAAATAACCAATAAGAGACAATATTTATTAGATTCACCCAAGGCGTTCTTTTTTAACGAGGATAATAAAATCAAGTGACACCAAGAGTCCACATAGTGATACCTTTAAATCAATCCAACCAAGAAAGAGATTTTAAAACGTTAATCTCTATAAAATTTCACGAGGAAAGAAAGGAAAGGAACTTTATTTAGGTGTCGAGACGTTCTAGCGCTGAAGCACTAATTGGGGACACTGTAAATTGAAATTAACAATTAACACAAATCAAGTCAACTGTTGGTTTTTGAGGAGGGGAGAAACCGGAGTATCCGGAGAAAACCTCTCGGTGCAGAGTAGAGAACCAACAAACTCAACCCACATATGACGCCGAGGCTGGGAATAGAACCTGGGCCACATTGGTGGGAGACGAGTGCTCTCACCACTGCGCCATTATCGTCGACATTGCCTGTGGACTTCACGCGACGACGATTTTCAAGCTACAAGAAATTAATATTCGCGTGAATATTATTATTCCAACTCGTATTAACGTATTATACTGCCATACAGAAGTGACTTGTTTTAGCACGGAAGGGAAAAAATCATCGTCGAGCATTCACGTCATCCAAGGAACGCTCAATTTGGTAATTTCACGTCATTGTCTGGTAAGGGACGTCAAAAGAAATGTGCCAAAATGAGAAACAAACCGCAGAGGTGCGTTGATTTTGTTTATTGAATCCAGTGTCTTATGCGGTTTTCGTAGACTTCCTCGTTGTTAAAGTGGAGAAAGACCTCATTTTAAAATAATAAGCAATTGTTCTAAGTTGTTTTCGAATCTAAAAATTTGCATATGCTGTCTATAATTTAAATTGGCATGGAGGGGAGTACAGTAGTAATGTAGAGAGAGAATTAACTAAAAGTTCGTTCCCTTTAACCAGGGGACTTCAAAACGTGGTCACTTCAGCTTCAAATCGCTCGTGGCCTTGGTTTCACTGGCGACGCAGCCATAAGAACAAGCAACAGTGCACGAGGCAGACTCAGTGACACCGCTGGTTACGACACTAATCAACAACTAGTTATATGCAACTATGTTGAAGGTGTACTGACGAATCATACATTAGTTGCTTGGCAACGCGCTAGAGGACAACAAGCAACTTATCCATCAACTAGTTAACACGTTTTTGTGTGTTGCTATATTGCATATGCTTCTTGCTCCCCCATGGAAAATCAGACTTAGCTTAGCATTTCAGCTACCGACTACACAGCAGTAAATATAGACCGATAGGTTTATTTTGGCTAACTTAAGGCCTCGGCGAACAAAGAACCACTTAACTGTTACAAATTATGCATACATACATTTCACACTCCATAGCAAAAAAAAAGAATTTCAAATGCAAACTAGCGACACTAAAAGACCAAAATACCCCAGTGGGAAAAAAGTGAAAGCGTATTCCCCGGCCCCGAAAGCCAATAATTCCCGGAATTTAGGGCTACCTATCTATTCAGGGGCACCCAACGACCAATTTGTTGTAAATTGTATTATTATACCCCAGTTAATGAAAATAAATATTATTAAGGCATTTTCAGGTATTTTTCAGTGTTGCTGGGAAAACATTATCTGTTCCTTTTTCCCAGCAAGACACACAAGAAATTTCCCAGCCAGCTAGATAAAATTGGTTGGTTTCCCAGCCAGCTGATCAAATTTATTTCCCAGCCAGGAATTCCGCGCGCTTTCAAATCCCTCTATCCAAAACGACTGAACAAAAGCGACAAAACCGGGACAAAACAGGTTTTTTCCGCAAGCGCAATCACTCTGACCAGCCGTCGTATGTTTGTGACTACTCTCTGGGACAGGGAAGGGGTTCTTTTTTTCTATTTTTATTTTTATTTTTTTAGTCGTCTTCAGTATTCAGAGTTTCTACAGCCAGCTCGGGTTGAAATGCTAGAAAAAGTCAGCAATTCTCAGGCAAAACCTCTATCAATAACAAAATTTCCCAGCCAGCTAATCGAAACACCTGTATTTTTGCCAGCCAGCAAGATTCCCCTGGGGAACAGATAATGTGAGGAACAGATTCGTTGGGTGCCCCTGTCTATTTACAGACTAAAACATAAATTTAAACTTTGGAAGCCTAAAAGATCTAAAAGTGGTTGATGCACGCCTAGATTGGCTAACTAAGCACGTGACAAACTCAACTTTTATACACGTCACATTACCCATCATGCTCGTTTTTCATCCCAGGCCCTCCGGCCTCCTACTTCGTGCCGTTGAAACAGTTGTTCGTCGGCTCTGTGATACAATGTACTTCGCTAGTGAAATATCGCTCCTTAATTATAATTAGAAGCCTGTGCTGGATTAATTAAATGCCAGGAGCCCATCAAAGGCTCCTGATTCCTATACTTCAAGTTAAGTGATTGTTGCTTTTGTTCTCGTTGCCGTAAGTTGTCGACGGCTCGAGCTTCCTAATTAGACTCAATCGTGAAACAATCGCGATTTGTGAGCCGTAGCATAACATCGAAGCATTGGTGAAAATACATAAGAAAAATTTATACATAATGATTCCCAAGTTGAGATTGAAAAATGTTTAGCAAATTTCCGTCAAATTTTCAGGACTCTTGTTCGTTGTACTTCTTGGCGCGATTTTGATTTTCCTTAATGACAAGTCCCTGGATTCATTAACGTTGGAGCTTCTTTTAAAAGTTCTTATTTTTCCGCCTGTGAATATTAATGGAGCAAGGACACGGAGTCTGCGTTTCAGCCTTTCTCTGATCTATAAAAAATAATACAGGAACTGAAATTACTAAGCTAATAATATACATGACAAAATTGCTCAGTTCTGATTGATTAAGAGTAAGAAGTTTTGACGTAACACAAAGCAGAAAATAAGTAATTCAGTGCAAAAAGAGGACACAACCCAAGCATTCTGATTGGTCAATGATAAAAAAAAGTCACAGATAGCCAATCGTGTGCGAGCCCCTGGATGGCGCAATTTTCACGTGATTACGTGATAGGCGTGCATTGCTTCTGCTTGATTATGACATTGTCATCTTAACATTTTTCATGAATACTATTAGTGCGTGATCACATTATTTTTCTCGTACAAATTTAGAATAAATAACCACTAGTACTGGTAACTTCTTTCAAAGATTACAAATATGCCATTTCCGAGTTCATGTCTACCTCCTCTTCAAAGCGAGGCTAAGTGCCAAGTCATTGTGACGGTAATAGGCCATTTTACAGTTGTTTGCTCAGCGACCAAGCCTATGAATGGCTGCGAGGCTGCCGGTGACCTTGCATTGATACAGACCTCACTGCTTTTATCATGTAAATTGTGTTGTTGTAACGCTAATTAGTCCATATTAACATTACAAAAGCATGAAGGTTTGTATCAAAACAGGGTCACCGGCAGCCTCGCTTCCATTGCTAGGCCTGGTAAGTTAGCCACAACTGTAAAATGGTCTATTAGTTCTACTCTACATTGATATGAATGAAAACTAATTCTCCCAAGAAAATCTTCGCACTTAGCCTCGCTTTGAAAGGGGAGAAAGCCTTGAACTCGGTAATGGCCTATTGCACAAGCCCGAATTTTGTCCGTCTTTGAAAAAAAAAATTACCGATGCCTATTTGTTCCAAATTGCGCTCGAAATCATGTGATTATCCGTGCAAAACTGACAAAAAAGTAACATTTACATGGAGTTGATAAAGATATTTCCACTGCCACTATCTTTGTTAGCCACATGGATTTTTCGAAATTATAAACTGGGATTTTCACTGAATGGAAGGCGCAAGATTTCAAAATCCACGAGTCAATAACTTAAAAGGCACAAATAGTTGCTCTGCGCGTCCTGCCTCTCAAGATTATATAGCCTATCGAAATGGCTCTATTAGAATTAGCCTGCAATACGTATACATGCAGGCGTATACACCTTATTCCAAAATGGCCGTCATTTTAGTATTCTTTTGTTTCCTTGCAAACTGGCCCTTTCAGTCTCGCTTTCAAACGTAAAATTCAACCTTGAACGAAGCCAAAAGGGCCAACAAACAAAAGAATAATACTAAAATGGCAGCCATTTTGCAATAAGTTGTATTTAGAGGTAAAGACTTGTTTCCATATCTCAAAGTGCCCTTGGACGTGAGCTGCCTGGGAATGAAATTAAATCACTGGAATCGGTCAGTGTAAAATGCCAACCCATTAACGATTATCGTTAATTCTTAATTTGCTCTGAATTTACTATTATCGTTAATTTCGAACGCTGAAAGCTTGATATGGATTATGGGAAATGGTCAGATATGTTTTAAAAGACGGCCCAAGTGCATGGACGTAGGACTCGAACCTGGGAATGTTCATTATTAACCCGTCACCGAACCACTTGGCCGCCACACCGCCAGTTGCTCGGGGACAACATTTTAAACGCTATTTTATAATGTTGTATTATCGCTCGGCAACAAACAACATCAAACAGTGCAAAATGTCGGTTTCCAAACTTCACGACAAGGCTAAACATTTAAAAATCAAAGCTTAGGATTAAATTATTAGTCTAGCTTAGGCGGTTAGGCCTAATAATTTTTCAGCAGCGAGATTCTATGGGAGACTTAAATAAATGTGTTTTAGAGGGTACGGTGTCTTGATCCTCAGTGGTGAAACGGAAAGAAGCGGTTCCTATAGAGTAAAAGCCCCGGGCTCAAATCCAATCCACAGATATGATTTTTTATTTCCTTATTTTCTCTGCTACCACAAGTCCTGGGACACAGTGTCCTAAATCAACGATAACAGTAAATTCAATGCAAATTAGGAATTAACGATAATCGTTAATTTAGAGAGGAGATCATGTTGAAAATGCAGACTGAGGTTATAATGTAACTGTTGAAAAGCCCAAACCCCTTAGAAATGCTACCCTTAGGCCTAATTAGGCCTAAAACAATATTTAGGCTTAACTGTTAGCATTACGATTCCAGTGATTTAATTTCATTCCCAGGCACCTCACGTCCAAGGGTCACTTTGAGATATGGAAACAAGTCTTTACCGTTTTTAGAAGTCACACTTTGTGGAATGTTTCACGGCCACCATCTTGAATTTCTGAAGTGGAGGAAGATTGGAGAGAGGAATAAATTGCCACCAAATCGGTGGGCTGGACCTCCCAACATCCATCCAACATGGCGGTTGGATAGACTGCAGGCAAAATTGAGGTAAGTCATGATCACTTTTCCCAAGACGCCTGCGCCGCAGGCTGTACTAGTATAAAACAAAGCAAAAATCACCGAAACAGAATTAACATCGAATGTGCACCCACTTTCCATTAACAAAACAAAATTTATGTCGTGCAAAAAAAAAACAAAGCAAAACAAAACACTGCACTTAAACCAGGGGCAATATACGTTACGTGACCTATCCTTAATTTGAATTTCAAAAGGAAGCCATTTTCGGGCAAGAACATTTAACTAAAGGTATCTGCTTAGGATCTTACTTTCATAAATTCCCTTGAGGACCCCGAAAATCCTTGGGCATTTGAAGAAATGGATCCCAGGAAATGAATGTTATGAAGCTTATCAAGCAATTAATGCTAGATGCCTACCTCAGTGTTTCTGACACAGTGAAGGAGAAAAATGAAGAAACCCTACAAACGCGATAATAAATAAATAAATGAATGTGAACTGAATCGAAAGAATAATCACTTTATTGAAGGCAGAATGGTGCATTGATTAGGGCGCTTGCTTGCTTTGATAATCCAACAATCCCGGGTTACTTACTACAAGGGCTCTAACCCTTACACTTACCCTATTGCTAGAAACAGGTAGCAAATGCTACACAGCAATTTGGGAGTGCATCTATAATGACATTCATTTTTAAGCATAAAAGGCGCGTGCAAGAGACGATAAGTGTTTTCACTGTGAATGCAGTGATGAGACCTCTTCCCTTTCACGTATCCTTTTAGTGTTCGAATGCCAAATACGGAGTCGGTACATTGGCTGCGTTTATTGATTGTATACTCAGTCTGCTTTGAGAGTTTGCGGTTTTTCCCCGTTCTCTGCTTTTCCCGTGGAATCGAACAATGAACATTTGATTGGATTTGATTCACGTTCCTCCCAATTAGTTAAAAATGGACCTCTTGAGTCCCATTTCAGACCACGTGATGTTCCTAAAGGAATGTTCCTTTTGTTTTTTGCATAAGTTATGCATTCATATGGACGCGCATAGACGACATTTGAAAGAAAGTGTTCCCTAGAATAACATCACGTGGTCTGAAATGGAAAAAAACTTCACGACAAGGCTCCAAATGAATATCGGTGAATAAAGACCGAGACGAAGTCTAAGTCTTTATTTACCGATATTCACCGAGCCTGAGGTGAATAATTGTTTTAGTCGAACTATTACATAGGTGATTATTTGAAAAATGTGTATTTTCTTTAAAACAAGTAATTTCTTCGTCTGTCACCTCGTCTGTCAACCACGATGGCTACGGCGACGAAAACTTCACTTCAAAATATGAGTTTGAGCTATTCTAAGTATTTCATGAATATTCCACCTTGATTATATTATACAATATGGGCGAAGTGTCCTATAACTGGATTAGTATGGACGGATTTGAAGTAAAGAGTGAGACTGAAAGATTCACTGTATTTTGTCCACGTTGTGGTCAAAACCTTGAATTTGGTCATTTCACGTAGTAGTTTTTGACGAGTACGGGAGAAAATTGTTCAAAAATGTGTGCCTCACATGCAGCACGATCATTTTGGTTCTTTTAACCAATAATATTACTGATTTCAACTTCACTACACAGACAAATGCAGGTTTATTTTGGTTTCTTTTGGCCTCGCACCAGCAGCAGGCATGAACCACCTTCACGCGAAACTATAACAACAACTAACAATCTACAGGAAAGAGATTCCCTGTGACACCACCGGATACGAAAAATCGAAAAACCCCCGCGAGGGACAAAAACTGGAAACGTATTCCCCGAACCAATGCGGTACCATGATCCCTCCGGGGTTAAAAGGTCTCTAGTTACAAAACAATAACGATTCCTTAAAAGAAACAAAAGTTACACGGACTTTTGCAGGCCTAGAATGGCTCACCACGTGATGAACTAGCACTTTATAAACAACCTGATACCCATCATGCCCTGTACCAATCGTACCCATACCCTTCTGTTCACGTGCCGTAGAAATATCAATTTCTGTCTTATTCGCACGCTCAACCGTCAGAAATAAACTCCCTAATTGCCTGGCAACGGGAGAAAAGACAACTGAGAAAACCAGAATCCTACGCAGGATTCGAACCTACGCCTTCGTAACACCCGCCGGATGCTCTACCCATTGAACTACAAGAACGCTCGGGATGCTAGGTTCTGAATTGACAATGTTTCACGCTGGTCTGCGCCTCAGATTTCATGTGCTTCTATTTAAGTTTTATGGTGTAATGCGCAGGTGAGAAGGATGAAAGACATCTTAAAACTTGAAATCTGAGGCGCATGACATTTGAGAGCCCGCACACAAGAGAGACACACTGACCATGAAGAACCTAGATAAAAGAGCGATAGCTGCGGAAGTAGCTATTCATCCAAATTTACCTGAGTAGTATTTAAGATGGTGAAAATGTAAACGAAAGCCTTGTGCGTTGACGAAAGAAGGCCAAATAGCCATGTGACTCCAAGGAGAGGTATCAACACTACGCATGCTCGGATACCAAGCCTATAAAATGGAAAGAACAATAGATAAGAAAATTAAAAACCCAAAAAACAAAGTGAATTCACTGCTAATGTTTGTTTTCAATGACTCGCCCGTCATTTTCAAATTCGCGAAACCCGAAAAACATATTGCATACCTTAAAAATAGTAATGTAATGTGCATGTGATTTTAATCGTATGCAACACGTTTTTCACATACAATCATTTTATTTATTTATTTTATTTATTTATATATATACATTCATTTATACAGAAATTCCAGTTCAGCGTAGCTGGTTTAAATGGAGATCTGTACAAAATAATATGAATAAATAAAATATATAAATGAAAGCTAAAAATCATTCGAAGAGTTCATGAAGGTGAAAAATTAACTAAGATGATTTAGATGTTTCTTTACTCTCAGTTTAAAACTAGTGAGAGACTGATCATGGCGTAACTTACGAGGAAGAGTGTTCCAGGATTTGGCGGCATTGTACTTTATTATGTAGTAATAAGAGACATTGAAAATGATGAGTGAGTCGTCATTCTAACCTACTAGTCTCCATTTTTTATACCTAAAATCTCCGTTATTAGAATGTTTGTTTCTAACTTAAATTTAACTTAAAGCCTGGAGATCAGATGAATCTCATATTTTGGATTTACCTCAGTTGTTCTGCATTGTTGTCCTTCACTTGCTCAATTGAAGTCATTTCCTTGATAACGCGCGCCAAAATCGCCACGTTTACCTGAAAAGTAAAAAAAAGAGAAAAAAGAGGTAGTTTTGATGTTTTTCAAAGTGGGGATAATACGGTGTAGTCTTCATCTGATCGCCATTAACGCCGAGCGGCTAAACGGCTTCAACAGGTTTACTTCAACAACCCGGCGTTTGATTTTGTTGAACGCTGTTGAACGATGTTGACCGCAAACGTTTTCAACACATCATCAACATTTAATTGAACGAACAAACCTTCACCAGAGGCCTGGTATTCAGCCTGCAGTTATTGCCATGGATACGGACATGGATACGTCGTTGAGAGACCGATTAGCGATTAGTGCGCACGCGCATACGGAACAACGTTGAAAGAGAAATGTTGAATGGCTGTTGAAACAAAGTTCAATTTAAACATCGATTCAACTTCGATTGAACATGTTTCAACGCGATTGAAAGGGGATGGCAAACGGTTTCGACATATCTAACGGATGCGGAAGCCGTTTGCCCTGGCTTTTTAGGGAGATTTAGCAACGCACTTTCAGCAGACGATAGATGATGAAATTTGCATTTTCCCAAAAGCCAACAAACCTGCTTGATTTTA
>NC_090873.1:42560318-42565318 GCF_036669935.1 Montipora foliosa
TCCAAGGGCACTTTAAAATATGGAAACAAGTCTTCACCATATAACTATTGATGAAATAATGAGAAACTAGTTGCTTAGCGACGAGGACGGCTACGAGAACTCCACATAACAATAGGTTTAATTAGTAAAAAAATAGTTTTGCACGCCCAGCACGTGCGTTTTACATTTCTTTGCCGTTCTTGTCTTAACAACGACGTGAAATGATCAAATTTGGGGGAGAGCTATTCTTAGAGTTATTTTCGTAGAGTTATGTCGTAGAGTTAGAGTTAAGTTTCAAATATCCTGAATTCAAGATTTTGCAAGACAACATTCATAAAAGCTAACCATAGGCCTGAAAACTTTTGTTAAGGACTAATTTAGGCCTGAGGTTAGCTTTTATGCATCTTTAGGATACTTTTTGAAATTCTGTATTTCTGAATTCGAGATCTAGGCCTTCCAAAATCTTAACTCTGACTCTAATGTCATAACTCTGTGAAAATAACTCTATTGCTAGTCTTCTCTTCAGGACGCAGATAAGAGAGACACTGGGAACGAGGTTGGTCAGATGGTCAAGCGACTTGTTTCTCATCCTTCCCACGGGCGCTTCAGATCTTAAAACACCAATTCTTGGTTTTCACATGATGTCACAGCCGCTATGTTGGAGTCCCCAAACAATGAAACGGCGGCCATGTTGGACTCCCGATCCAATCCTCCAGGAATTAAACTCTATTGTTATGCAAACTTTTTCTTTTGCTCTCGTTGAAATCATCACTGTGATCGCGTGAGTGAAACCCAAGTATTCTAAAATTATGCGATACAAACACTATTTTTGAAATAAAAAAATCTTTTTCAAGAAAATTTGATCTTAAAGATTCTTTTATCAGGTGGAAAGTTATTGTTTTAACTTGTAGGATTGAAGAATGCAAGCTCAATAAATTTCTCACCGTCACGTGTACTGCACTAGTGCCAAATTGCACCTGAGCTCAAAATCGTAAAACAAGATAAAATGGTATGATGAGATTTTTTTGAGGAGGTCGATGCGATATCGGTCCTTAATCTATACTGACTCATGCAAATCGGCAATTGAATACTAACTAGGACTTCATAAGTAAAATCATCCAAAAATTCCACGCGCTAGCTCCTCGTGGCTCCATTGATGGAACGCTAATATTGAACAAGTATTGAATACAGAATGTTATGGCATGTTCTGAAGGAGCTAGGTACACTGTTGTCAACAGTTGTTCTCAACTTACCCCAGGAAACTCCATAACAAAGTATCATCTTGTTGCTGACATTGTAAACTTTGACAACAAACAAATAAAGGTAAATTCCTTCGATTAACATCCAACAGAATGCGGCCATAAGGAAGTATTGAATCATGGCTGCCACCGCAACGCATCCTCCCTACAAGATAACAGGTACAAATATACTTGCAAGCTCATCATGACACATAACTCTTGTTTCGCTTAAAACTGAGTATTTCATTATTGGAATAATTCATAAAAAATGCGCCTTGATAAATTACTTGATATCGATCGCTAAATTATATTCATGGGGTTTCAGAAGAAGCTAGATTCTTCTCAGCACATTAACCGCTGACTTTAAGTCAAAAGTTAAAATTAAGTATGAAACAGGAAAATTCATATGTCTTGTCAAAAACAAGAAGTGGGCTCTGTCTCCGGGCTTTGTACCTTTGTAATTTTTGCTCATATATTTGTGTAAATACAATTTTTAAAAAAGTATTTCAATTGATTGCGTTGTTTACCTTACTTATTTTTGTTCTTTGATTGCTTACACACTATGAATGGCTTCTTCTGAAATGTTCTGCAACTGGCATAGGATTTAGTGGGGACAAAATCAATTGTGGCTTTGCACACATTTCTTACATCTAACTGTGTAACCCAAAGGAATTATTTTTATTTTAAGCCAGTCAATTAGAACCGTGAACTAGTAGCTGTAAGCGAACAAGTTATATTATTTCTTTCCTTCAAAGACATATTTGTTTTCTTCTTGAAGCTTGTGCACACATGCGCATTGGGCGTAAATGAAAGAAGGGAAAATTCCTTTTTGAGCTAAATAATTGCTTCAATATGATATTCTTGTATAAAAGAGAAGACTGAATCGCAAACGAATAGGCAAGGCGAAAACGAGAACAAGAATGTGCACACTTTCGGCTTGAATCACTTAGTACTTCAAGTGCCGTCTCTTGCGTAAATGTTACTCAGGCTTAATTAAAAACGCGCTATGCACGAGCAAAAAAACACGCGAGTCTTGCAAAGAGCTGCATTTTTAATAGCTCTGTGTGAATTGGAAAACGTCTGGACTAGGGATAAATGTGTGAATATTTCTTCTAGTTTCTTCTCATGTGGCCCTATGCTGTTACGTTTTGTAGGCTAAATTCAGTTCTCACCCTGTTTTCTGTCGCACCAATTCCTGCAAAAAAGATGATTTGTCCTGCTCCAAGAGAGGACACGAGGCTAACTCGGATCTGCGATAAAGGTGTTTTGATGTCTCTGAAAAAAATATCACATAAGAATAAACAATAGCACTTGAATAAAGCAGCTTTTTTATTGAGCGCCAAAAATCACTTCACGATTTCTAAAAATGACTTTTTATCAAGCTTTGTGATTGGCTAAAAATCGAACGCGGCATTTTATCCAATTAGATGCGCAGCATGAACAATAATTATTGTAACTTTCTCTCTGGTGTTTTCCCGCAAGTGCTTTGTATTTCAAAAGCCAAAAGGTCAAAGGGCAATGTTTAATTATTTTGTTTATTGCAATTTATGTCGTCGCGTTATATAAATGAATCATGAAAGAGTATTGCTTGCGAAGAGATGGAAACAATTCGACGCACTCGCCGAAATTGAGAGTTGAATTTGTCTTTGCGATGGATCGCAAACAAATAGAAATCAAAGATTTGGTGTAGCCCGCTCGGATCCAAAGAACCGTGAACACATTGACTTGTTTTTAACATTTCCCATTGTGCAGCATCCAATGAGAAGCGACTTGAAACTACAAACTAATTACCGTTACTGGTTGCAGTTTAATTTTCTCGCGCTAGGTTGGCTTTTTCATGAAAGATTTCAAAATATTTCTAGTGTTCACGGTTTTCGGATTTTCACGTTTACAAATATATTTCCAAATACAAGAAATTCCAGCAGATAGGAGACGACCAATTTAAAACTGATCTTTCAGGGCTTAGAGCTCTCGTTCCAACTTTTCATTAAAAGGATTGCTTGATTTGTCGAGTGAATAAATGACCAATCACAGAGTGGGTAAGATTCTAGCCAATCACACACGGATACAGACATCCCTGCAAAATTGCGAGCCATCAGAACAAGCTTTTGGGAGCCGTTGTGCAGACGGACTATATCTAGATTTTGACCTGGGTTTCGACAAGAGAAAATGAGGGGACAGAGAGGGAGGCTGCCGATCCAGCCCTTGGGATATGTCATGTCCACGACAGTTATTTCTAGACGAGCGGAATTCTTCCGAGACGTCCGCATGCAGGCCAACCTCGGTCCGATGTTTGAAAGAAAATAAATATTCATCAGCCTTCCACGTGCCCCATCATTTTCTCTTTTCACTAAGAACCTGAGAGCGAGGCAAGACTTCATGGGGACGTATCGGAAGACAGACTTAAGGCTAGAACAAAGACTTCCGCTCGTCTAAAAATTAATAACTTTCGTGGACATAACATATCCCGGCCAACGCCCTGAGCCTCCCTCTCTGTCCCCTCATTTTCTCTTGGTTCGAGTTACATGTCCGGCTGCGCGCAGGCTAGAAGATAGTAGTAAATGCAGGCGATAAATTGAACCGGGACTTCCTCGGAAAACTCTTGGCTCATGTGTGAATCCGGCTTTTGTGATTGCACAAAGGAACGCAAGCGCACAAAATGGAGGAACAACTCAGATGGCTTTGAGCACTCATGTTTTTTTATTTGTCAAGCAATAGCCAGAACGTTACAGAGAATGTTACGATTATAGAGACAACACTTACGCAAAGAAAACATAGCAAATGATTGTCAGTGTAATTCCGATCAAAGACAGGACTAAGCCCACTCTTGTGATGACGATCAGTATATCTTCGTCCGTCTTTATGAAATAAAAGGTATTTAAAGAACTATTAAATTCAGCTTCATATTACAAGTAGTGAAAGTCGCAAAAAGACAAGAAAATCTACGTTATGCATGTAAACTAGAACGAAAGTCTCACCTTGGGTTACATCACTTACGAATGCCGATTTATGACGTAAATTCAAGTCTACAATTCTTAAGCACTTCAGCATTCTTTCTTCATCACCTCGTTGCCACAATGTCTTCAACACTATTCCTCTCGTAACTTTTCGTTGTAGTAGCAACCTTAAAAACTACCTTGTTCTTGCCAAACTACACAATCCTATACATAAAAATTAACCTTGAGGTTCTTACCGATTTGGCAATAACTGTTCTACATGCAACTAGACATTACTGACGAACAAACTACTAACACATTCCACTCCACAGTCGAAACAAGGCACATAACTTATTACATCAACTGCAATTCAAAAAACTTTATCTAAATAGTACAGTGCGGTCATCGCCATAAACAACGCATTGGAGAAACCGAACGAAAACTCAAAGACCGTTTCAACGAACACCGCAGACCAGACGACAAACCTACCAAGGTGTCCAAGCCTACCACAGTTTCAGGACACTTCCTGACTAATAAATGATCCCACCGCCAAAGACATTTCACTTATTCCCCCCGAACCGCCATTTATTCCAATCGTGATATTGTACACAAAGCAAGACAAGCATAGCTCATAAACACAGCTAACGCCCTCGGACCTTTAGGTCTTTGTAAGAAAGATGAAAAGTAATTCATCCTTTCCCTGCATATTTCTTACCATTATATCGTTTCAGTTTTTATCGTTCCTGTTATTATGATTATCGATCGTTTCATCGCTCTTTTTCCAACTATTCCGATTCGTCAGAGTAATCTGATTCTTTGATAAAGTCATTTTGCAGACATTGTAGCA
>NC_090873.1:42575318-42617818 GCF_036669935.1 Montipora foliosa
TAGCCATTAATACGTTCTCCATCTTTTCTTGCAGTGTAACGGACCTATTTGATTCTTGAACTGTTGCCGATGTATAGTTGATGTAGTCGTTAATTTTGTCGCCGAAAATTGCGACTGCTTCCTAAGAATCAACCCATGAAATCATCGTTAATTCAATAGGTCACTGAATTAATATCAAATATTCAGCTTGATAGTGAGGCAGTGAGGACAAAAACAATAGAAACACGTTGGAATGAATGTGAAAAAGATTTACATATCATCCACTTTCCTTTGTCTTTGTCCTCACTGCCTCACTATCAAGCTGAAATTTAATATAGAGAAAAGGGCCTTTTCAATGACATTACACTTATTCTACTCGAAGTCGTTCATTCCACTCGTGACAGTGAACGCAAAGCAAGAGCAGCATAGCTCATAAACACAGCTTACACCCTTGAACCATTTGGTCTTTATAAGAAGGATGAAATGTGAAAGGACCCGAAAGAGTGGAGATGTAATGACATCAACCATACCCCACTCTAGAGAGTACCTTCATGATGACGGCGACAATGATGACGAAGCATTAAAACATTGATGATATGATATATGAAGTAGATCTTGTATGAACTGCGAATATGAAATCAAGTGAAGCTATGATCCGCGCAGTTATAAACGCAATCTTTGCAACTGCGTAGAGAAACCTGAAAAATTCAGGACTTCAACGGGGTTTGAGCCCGTGACCTCGCGACGCCGGTGCGACGATCTAACCAACTGAGCTATGGAGCCACTGACCTTGGGAGCTGGTCATTTGTGGGTTGTAATATTCCCGTGAGGAATGAATCAATGATGAAATGATATATGAAATAGATCATATATGAACTGCGGATATGAAATCAAGTGAAGCTATGATCCTCGCAGTTATGAACGCAATCTTTGCAATTGCGCAGAGAAACCTGAAAAATTCAGGACTTCAACGGGATTTGAGCCGGTGACCTCGCGATACCGGTGCGACGATCTAACCAACTAAGCTATGAAGCCATTGACGTTGGAGCTGGTCATTTGTGGGTTCTAACGTTCCTATGAGGAATGAATCAATGATGAAATGATATATGAAATGAAATAGATCATATATAAAGTCCTGAAATATTCAGGCTTCTCTACGCAATTGCAAAAGTTGCGTTCATAATTGCGAGGATCATAGCTTCACTTGATATAGCAAAGGTGGAGACAGCGACACATGCCTTATCGTTATCGTCATCTGGCCGTGTCTCTTGATAGGTTTTCAGGACACACCCGGTTCCCCGGTGTGGCTAACACATCACGCCTGCACTCAGCCATGGACATGCTGATGAGGCCTAACAAGGCCGAAACAGCTGCAGCAGCCAACCATGGCTGCCAACTAACCGGGTGAAATGGTTGTGCGCATGCTCAATGTGTTGGCCCCACAGGGCTAGTGATATTATGGTGTGCATATTCACCTTGCTTTTTTTCTTAAAGACGAAGCAGATTCATATGGTATTATTTTCCCACCACTTGGAAGCCGCTCTAAGTGGGTTTACTTCTATGTACCTCGAGATTTTTGATCCTTCTAGAGGCCATGCAGCGAAGTCACAATGGCAAACACAATACCATTTCACCGTGTTAAAACGTGTTTTTCAATGAAAGAATCCAGTAAATTACCTTTAAAGAATTGTTGCTTTGGACGTCCAGTGCCATTAAGGCACTCCTCATCTAAAAAAAAAAAAAAAATATATATATATATATAAATGAATTTTCATGGATGAGTAAGGAGGGTCAACTTAGTTTTAAGTTAACCCTGAGAGATAACTTTGAAACATGAATTATATCGGTGGGGCTGTGGAATTGGGAAGCTGGAAGGTCACGGGATCTTTTGCCTTCCAATCTCGTTCACAGGACTGACCATTTACCCTTCCACCTCAAGCGAAGGGAAACTTCCTGGAACAAGGTTTCCCTCCCGGACGTAGCTTCATTAGGGATGAGTTTCTTGATTTCAAGCCGCACACTTCTGCAAGAGTGGTGTTTTTTCCCGTTTATTCATCGTATACAACTAAATTAACTGATTTTACATCTGGTATCCAGCCCAAAATCGTTTCCGGCAAAGTTAAGTAAATTACATCATCGACAACCGGTATTGTAAACCATCATAACGTTTTTGGCAATTCACCTCAATCACAGCCAATAAAATGGGTCAATAACATCACAAAGCCAAACCATGTGGTCGGCGACAAGAGCGGAAAGCGCATATTATACTTTCTTGCCGTTGTTTGCACGCCTGAGAATGCGGCACAACATTTTTTTTAGCCAATCAGTAATCATAGTAATGCAAGCCAAAGCGACAACAGAATTGAAAACTTGATTGATTATGACATATTTTCTATATATGTTATGTGTTATAGCCGGTATGTCAAGCCATTCCATACTCCTTGCTCAGGCGTCTATGATAAAATTTCCTCACTTGTTGATATAGGACACAACTCTGTTGTGTTAAGATTCAAGTTGGGCTCTATTGCCTCAGTCTACGGTATATTCTTTGATTGCACTCACATAATACGACGGCAATGTCGGCGCCAAAACAATATGGAAAAACGTAGTTTAATTTTTGCATAATAAATTCCCCAAAAGATTTTTTCGCTATTGTTTTTTTACCAACATGGCCGCCGTGACGTCAAGTACAATCAAGGAATATATTGGTGACCATTGTATTCTCAACAACTGAATTTCGACCGGCGTTTAATTGCTGGTTATTTATTTATTTATTTGTTTATCTGTAAAACCTTCTTCCCAGATGATAGCCTAAAGCAAAATTGGCCATGATGTCCATAGGGATGAGCTAAATATTATGACATGAGGTCAATCCCTTCTTGTTTACCTACCGCTGCATTTAAGTCGTAATCCTCCATTTCATCATCATCATCATCATCATCTGAAAAGCAAGAGGAGAAAATATGAATCAAAGTAAAGTTCTCGCGTTGCATAGCGTTAAAACAGTACTCAATAAGATCAAGTTATCACATGCATATATGATAGATAAGACTAGCGCTGTGATTGGTCAATTTAGCCTCCTTTAAAGTTGCCACCTTTGTATTCTGCGATTTCACATGAGTTGATTTGAAAGCTAAATACTCTAAAGGCACTTAAATAAAGTTCATTACTAATGTGTCTTAATTAGTCTTTATCAGTTAATAATTAGTTAATTGGTTAGTTTATTAGCTGTGCCTTTATTAGCTTTTTTGTCACCTCTATTGTTACTTGATAGTTAATAGTTAATAAGTTAGTGATCCTGTATGATTTAAATTCAATTTATGCATTAACCGTCACTTCTGAAGATGTTGAAATGAATGTGCTGTTAAACTAGTTTTAAAAAGTTATACACAGTACTTATAGAAATTGAAGCGTACGAGCCTTCGGCTCCTTCTCGGAGGCTTGTTCACAAATAAATGAAAAACAAGAATTGTGAACCGAGAAACTGTTAACGGTCACGTGATTTAGCAACACGTGACCGCAACAGATTGTCCCAGATGTGGGGGAGCAGGTATCTCCCAGTATCACGGTTCAAGTCCGGCCTATGAACCCGGATATAGATGGCCTCTTTGATGCCCCGCTCTATCCAGCGATCTTCATGGTCTAACACCTCTACCTCTACCGTTAACAGTTTACCGGTTCACAATTCTTGTTTTTCATTTACATGTGAACAAGCCTCCGAGAAGGAGCCGAAAGCTCGTACGCCTCAACTTTCTATAAGTACTGTGTATAAGTTTTTAAAACTACTTTAACAGTATGTTTTCACCAGTACAGTGTAACATTCAAAAAAGAAATGAATGTGGTTATAGACGAATGAAAGAAGTGATCCTCGCCGGCTTAAGGACGTTCGCGCCCATTGCTACTGCCCATCCTTACAGCGCACGCAAATTCAGTGATTTTCTGTGCCATTCACCAAATAGTCACAATAGTCCGCTGACTGAGGACCTATCCATTTCCCAGAGCACGGAGCTGAATCAGGTGGAATAGAAGATGTAGTGTGATGTTGAGTCAAACAACGAGACAGTGGAATGTCCTCTTGGACTCTAGGTTCGACCTGTTTTAAGTCACTTATAACGAGGGGATAAGTTTCTTAGGGGGTATTGACATGAGACCGGGACGAACTCAGACCCGGCATGAGTTCGTGTCGGCCGTCATACATTTCTTCTTATACGTTTACATGAGACCGGCCTGACAATGAACTCACACCGGTCTGACTTCGGGTCGATTGCTGGACCGAGACGAGAAACTCTCTCACCGGCCTGAGTTCGTACCGGTCTTATGAAAATGACAGCAAATCCCAGACCGGGTCCAGAAATTTCAAGTCTGTATGCTTTTCGGTCAGCCCACTGATATATTTTTTTTAGAAAAAAACATATCATTTCATCCCGAAACCAGGCACCAAGCATTTCGTCTCGGTTTCATGTAAACGGCGCCGGTAGAAGTTCACACCTTTCTGAGTTCGTCCCGGTCTCGAATAGCGCTGACGTCTCAGCACCCATTTCAAATAGCACTGAAAAACAGTATTTAAGTCGAAGTTTCAATAACTGGGACAACCTTAGTCTCTCTCGAACAGGTGGTCCCAGTGGAGGGAATCTAATGTGATTAGCAACCTCCTGCTTGCAACGCCGCCGAACCCTTTACTATTTGCTAATTATCCAACGAGTTGATAAAGGTTACTTAACCACGTTCTCACTGATGAAGGGCTAGCACTAGAAACTTAAGGGTCTGGAATATTCCGTAATTTTTCTTGAAACTTGTCTTGCAATTTTGTTGCGACAAAATTGCTCACTTTGATTGATTTTACTACGAAAACCAGCAATGTGAGAAATGGGCGAGAATATACGTGTCTCTGCTCCGCCAATTTGGCTTCTAAATAATTCAGATTCTTGAGAGGTATTGTGTTTGACGCCATGGCAGGACTGAACGCATGTGGAAGGCTCAGTATGATCTTGGAAAAGCTCTCGGAGAAGACTTGAGAGGAAAGATTATAAAAGACATTATCGGGAAAGGAGGAGACTTCACCATAGGTTATCCTCTTGGGAAGGTTTTCTGTGATTGCCAGAGAAAAGAGAGTTCAATTTTGAAAACCCATTTTTCCATTGTTGCAGTTGTTCCGGTACACCTGAGCCCCATGGGAAAGGAATTTCATCACAATAGGTGCGGTTACAGGGGAGACTTTTACCGCCGTGAATAATCCTTTTACCACGGGAAACTGCATTTAGTGCGTGTGACCGACATTTCCCATTGTAATTTTCCCGTGGTAAATTTCCGTGGATACGTAAAAAAGATCAGATGAAGCGCCCATGATATTTAACGTGGTAAGTTGGAAGGGTGTCTTGATGCCCGAGGTACAAGAGCCAATCACGATACTGATGAAGTAGTGATTAATTTTCCCGCCACTGAATTGCGTGAGATTTCTTTTTATCTCGGTAATCTTCGTTAAGTGTGACCGCTGGTTAACTCGGTATACTAAAACACAAGTGTGGGTGCACCGCGAGTTAATTTACCATAGGAAATGGCATTTACCACGGTATGTGTAACCGCACCTATTAATGTTTAAGGAAAGTGGGAGGGGCAGTGACTCCTGTCCGTAGTTTAGCTCCATTCCACAGATCGGTGGTTTTCTTAGTAGGATAGAAAGGTTGATTAGAGGGATCACTTCGTTTGTTTGTTTAATGAAGAGTAACTAATATACGACTTAAAACATTCCCTGGCATAACCTTCATAAGAGCAGTGTTTGTACTTGCCATTTTTTGTTTGCAGTTCCGAGTGACACCGGTATCCTGTTGTCTTGATTGAGAATTTGTATTGCACGCTCCCCCTCTTTGGATACGTTTTGTCACAGTGCCTTACTTGGATATTACTGACATTTGTACCGTCCTTGACTTGTTTGGTAGCGGTGATATTGAATTCAGTTGAGCCAGACCAATAAAACTGCGCAGAGCAAAACGATCGCCATTTGGGTGATTGATGAAAACATCCCGCAATGCCATCGCACCACAAATATAAGCAATACTTTAGTGCACGATAGGTTCCATCGGTTAAGCATTTTATTGTTCGATAATTGTTATAATCTCCGTTAGCAAGTTGTTCACAGTTGCCTTTCTGAAGCTCTTTGTAGTCCAAGGGTAAGGATGAACATCGCTCTCCTTAAAAATGAGAAATTAATTAGCTGTGTAAATCATCGCGCCAGACCTTAAAGGCTGGGACTACGTCATAATGACATAATTTATGACACCCAAAATGCCAAAAGAGTAGAATGAAACATTGCAATAACCTCTTAGAACCGTTGAAAAACGTAAAAGAAATACAGAAAATGGAAAGAGAAGCATGGATGGACACAATGGACAAGATTGAGACGGATTGCATTTGGGTAATCTTGAAAAAGGTCGTGGGTTCGATTCCCACCCTGGTCAGAGTTTTTCTCTGTCCTTGTGTTGGCCCATTTCCATCAGTAGGGCTAACGCTCACATGGTTCATATGGGGTAGAAACATAGAACTTTACATTACACTCTAATCAGTTAAGTCTGTTCAAATATAAGTGCTACACGGCCACCTCTGAAGATGTTGAAATGAATGTGCTGTTAAACTAGTTTTAAAAACTTATACACAGTACTTATGGAAAGTTGAACTGTACGAGCTTTCGGCTCCTTCTCGGAGGCTTGTTCACATATAAATGAAAAACAAGAATTGTGAACCGGTAAACTGTTAACGGTCACGTGATTTAGAAACACGTGACCGCAACAGATTGTCCCAGATGTGGGGGAGCAGGTATCTTCCAGTGTCACGGTTCACGTCCGGCCTATGAACCCGGATATAGATGGCCTCTTTGATGCCCCGCTCTATCCAGCGATCTTCATGGTCTAACACCTCTACCTCTACCGTTAACAGTTTACCGGTTCACAATTCTTGTTTTTCATTTACATGTGAACAAGCCTCCGAGAAGGAGCCGAAAGCTCGTACGCCTCAACTTTCTATAAGTACTGTGTATAAGTTTTTAAAACTACTTTAACAGTATGTTTTCACCAGTACAGTGTAACATTCAAAAAAGAAATGAATGTGGTTATAGAGGAATGAAAGAAGTGATCCTCGCCGGCTTAAGGACGTTCACGCCCATTGCTACTGCCCATCCTTACAGCGCACGCAAATTCAGTGATTTTCTGTACCATTTACAAAATAGTCACAATAGTCCGCTGACTGAGGACCTATCCATTTCCCAGAGCACGGAGCTGAATCAGGTGGAATAGAAGATGTAGTGTGATGTTGAGTCAAACAACGAGACAGTGGAATGTCCTCTTGGACTCTAGGTTCGACCTGTTTTAAGTCACTTATAACGAGGGGATAAGTTTCTTAGGGGGTATTGACATGAGACCGGGACGAACTCAGACCCGGCATGAGTTCGTGTCGGCCGTCATACATTTCTTCTTATACGTTTACATGAGACCGGCCTGACAATGAACTCACACCGGTCTGACTTCGGGTCGATTGCTGGACCGAGACGAGAAACTCTCTCACCGGCCTGAGTTCGTACCGGTCTTATGAAAATGACAGCAAATCCCAGACCGGGTCCAGAAATTTCAAGCCTGTATGCTTTTCGGTCAGCCCACTGATATATTTTTTTTAGAAAAAAACATATCATTTCATCCCGAAACCAGGCACCAAGCATTTCGTCTCGGTTTCATGTAAACGGCGCCGGTAGAAGTTCACACCTTTCTGAGTTCGTCCCGGTCTCGTATAGCTCTGACGTCTCAGCACCCATTTCAAATAGCACTAAAAAACAGTATTTAAGTCGAAGTTTCAATAACTGGGACAACCTTAGTCTCTCTCGAACAGGTGGTCCCAGTGGATGGAATCTAATGTGCTTAGCAACCTCCCGCTTGTAACGCCGCCGAACCCTTTACTATTTGCTAATTATCCAACGAGTTGATAAAGTTTACTTAACCACGTTCTCACTGATGAAGGGCTAGCACTAGAAACTTAAGGGTCTGGAATATTCCTTAATTTTTTTTGGAACTTGTCTTGCAATTTTGTTGCGACAAAAGTGCTCACTTTGACTGATGTTACTACGAAAACCACCAATGTGAGAAATGGGCGAGAATTTACGTGTCTCTGCTCCGCCAAATTTCGCTTCTAAATAGTTCAGATTCTTGAGAGGTATTGTGTTTGACGCCATGGCAGGACTGAACGCATGTGGAAGGCTCAGTATGATATTGGACTGAAAAGCTCTCGGAGAAGATTTGAGAAGAAAGATTATAGAAGACATTATCGGGAAAGGTGGAGACTTCACCATAGGTTTCCTCTTGGGAAGGTTTTCTGTGATTGCCAGAGAAAAGAGAGTTCAATTTTGAAAACCCATTTTTCCATTGTTGCGGTTGTTCCGGTACACCTACGCCCCGTGGGAAAGGAATTTCATCACAATAGGTGCGGTTACAGGGGGACTTTTACCGCCGTGAATAACCCCTTTACCACGGGAAACTGCATTTAGTGCGTGTGTTCGACATTCCCCATGGTAATTTTCCCGTGGATACGCAAAAAAGATCAGACGAAGCGCCCATGACATTTAAAGTGGTAAGTTGAAAGGGTGTTTTGATGCCCGAGGTACAAGAGCCAATCACGATACTGATGAAGTAGTGATTAAATTTCCCGCCACTGAATTGCGTGAGATTTCTTTTTATCTCGGTAATCTTCGTTAAGTGTGACCGCTGGTTAACTCGATATACTAAAACACAAGTGTGGGTGCACCGCGAGTTAATTTACCATAGGAAATGGCATTTACCATGGTATGTCTAACCGCACCTATTAATGCTTAAGGAAAGTGGGCGGGGCAGTGACTCCTGTCCGTAGTTTAGGTCCATTCCACAGATCGGTGGTTTTCTTAGTAGGATAGAAAGGTTGATTAGATGGATCACTTCGTTTGTTTGTTTAATGAAGAGTAACTAATATACCACTTAAAACATTCCAAGGCATAACCTTCATAACAGCCGTGTTTGTACTTGCCATTGTTTGTTTGCGGTTCCGAGTGACACCGGTATCCTGTTGTCTTCATTGAGAATATGTATTGCACGCTCCACCACTTTAGATACGTTTTGTCACAGTGCCTTCCTTGGATAATCCTGACATATGTACCATTCCCGACGTGTTTGGTAGCGGTGATATAGAATCGAGTTGAGTGAAACCAATAAAACTGCACAGAGCAAAACCATGGCCCTTTGGGTGATTGATGAAAACATTCCGCGATGCGATAGCACCACCTATATAAGCAATCCTTTAGTGCATGATAGGTTCCATCGGTTAAGCATTTTATTGTTTGATAATTGTTATAAGTTCCGTTGGCAAGTTGTTCACAGTTGCCTTTGGGAAGCTCTTTGTAGTCCAAGGGTAAGGATGAACATCGCTTTCCTTAAAAATGAGAAATTAATTAGCTGTGTAAATCATCGCGCCAGACCTTAAAGGCTGGGACTATGTCATAATGACATAATTTATGACACCCAAAATGCCAAAAGAGTAGAATGAAACATTGCAATAACCTCTTAGAACCGTTGAAAAACATAAAAGAAATACAGAAAATGGAAAGAGAAGCATGGATGGACACAATGGACAAGATTGATACGGATTGCATTTGGGTAATGTTGAAAAAGGTCGTGGGTTTGATTCCCACCCTGGTCAGAGTTTTTCTCTGCCCTTGTGTGGGCCCATTTCCATCAGTAGGGCTAACGCTCACATGGTTCATATGGGGTAGAAACATAGCACTTTACATTACACTCTAATCAGTTAAGTCTGTTCACATATAAGTGCTACACGGCCAACGTTTGTAAAAACGTAACCCTTCCTTGAAAAAGGTCGGCCTGACGTTTTCAAGTTTGTGATAAATTGCCTGGATAAAGATAGTTTTTTCCTCAGAATCATCTTGTTTGTGATGTAACGATACTTTTATCAGTAAAGGAATTCCGCATTATCATTTTCGAGTTATAAACTCGTGATTGACTAAGACATTTCCCCTAAACACCTTAAAATAACGTGACATAGGCCCTTAAAGGAAAAGAAAATCTTAACACTTTGCTCCATTTTTTGGTCGTTTGCTCGAAGTTATTAGGCTGATTTAGCAACAAAACGGGAACGTCAGTGGCGAAGGCGCGCGCAGAAAAAACACCAATGAGAATTCAGAATAGAATAGACTCGACTCTTTTCTTCTCTATTCTAAATTCTCATTGGTAGTTTTGCTGCGCGCGACGTCGCCACCGACGTTCCCGTTCTGTTGCTAAATCAGCCTATTGGCGACATTAATGCCGCGGCTACACGAGCGATTTTCTGCTCGCGCTGGTGATGCGTTTTTTTCAAACTTTTTTGCGTCGCCAGCGCGAGATGAAAATCGCACCTGTAGCCACCTTTGAACTGGCGACGCGACAGGTGAAAAATTCGCACGAAAAATGTTTCCAGAGTTGAAACTTTCGCTACAAAATCGCAGAAATAGTTGCACGTGTAGCCACCCTGCAACTTTTTGCCCGCGCATGCGACGCGACGAAAGACTATTTAGCCAATGAAATTAAAGTAGGAATGTCTGTTTATAGTGCTCAGGTCTCTTGAAGTATGCGATTTGCGCGGCCTTCAATTTGTCGCCAAAATTTGTCACAAGTGTAGCCACCCTGGCGCGAAGGGGATGCGACAAAATCTTAAAAAAATCGCATCACCGGCGCGAGACAAAAATCGCTCATGTAGCCGCGGCTTAAGCAAGGTCGGCTTGACAATGGCGTGAAATGACCAAATTTGAAGTTATTTGGAGCACGTGAGTACCTGACGACTAATTGTCAATCCCGATAGTGGATCCTGGATCCCGAGTCGTGGATTCCGCCTACAAACTCACGGGTTCCACTGAAATGGTCCTGGATTCCATCAAAAACCGCTCAGGATTCCGGATTCCAAAGCCTCATATTTGCTGGATTCCGGATTCCATATTCCTTCACATCGGGAGAATCTTTTCTCCTGAACAACCACACCGTTCATACCAATTATATTCCTGGTACATACTTTCCTTGCCAAACGACGTGATACTATCTCAAAATGATTAAAACAACGCAAAGTTCTATTAAAAAAAAAAAAAAAAACACTTTCTCGTAGCCTTCGTAGTCTTCCTTGCGTAAGCTCTCTATTGTTTAGTGGCCGAATTTGCCATTCGACACCAGTTTTTCAAAGGTAGCAAAGCTGGATAGGATAGATACGGATCAATAGTTTTGTTGTCTATAAACTTGCTGCTAGTAAGCTGAATTATGCTAAGACATTACAAAATTCATAGTCGTAAGAATATAACTAATAAAAAATGCAATAAAAAGCTAAAGTATTCTAGAATTTCTAATTAATTAACATAACTATATTCTAATAATGGCTATGAAATTTTAGAGGCATGACCAAGTATGAAGCCGTTCCTGGCTCTATCTGTCCTGCACTTAGGTAACACAAACGCTCTGGACACGTGTATTCAAGAATCGATCTAATACAGGTGACATAAAAAAGCTTCAGTTCTGATGGAGCTACGTGAGATCTCTTGAGTTGTTTGAGAAATTAAGGTCTTCTTTACTAACTCTACTACATGGTCATTTCATTTAAGATTGCTGCTAATTATCAGACCTAGAACTTTGCGCGCTCAACAGTCTCAAGATGCTTGTCATTCACAATTAGGGAGTTTAAGAAACGACGACGGCTACGGCAACGACAACGACAAAAAGCAGTGATATTATTGGTTAAAAGAACCAAAATGATCGTGCTGCACCAGCGGCATGCATTTTTGTACATTTGTTTCCCGTACTCGTCAAAACTACTACGTGAAATGACCAAATTTAAGGTTTTGACGACAAAGAGGACAAACTACAGTGAATCTTTCAGTTTCACTCTTTACTTCAAATCCGTCCGAACCAATCCAGTTATAGCACACTTCGCCCATATTCTATAATATAAACAAGATGGATTAATCATGAAATACTTACAAAAGCTCAAACTTACATTTCGAAGTGATGTTTTCGTCGCCGTAGCCGTCGTGGGTTCTTAAGTCGCTATTATGGGTGCATGCAAGGTCGGGTGAAATCTTCGCGAAACTTATCCTCATCTCTTACATTTAGACTCATTCACCGATGGACTGTGAAGAAAGAGCATTTATTGACTGATTACCATCCTAGGTAGCCCCCGCCTTCGGCGCTCGCAAGGCGCCTCGTGACACCAAAAAATGTCACGTCAGGTGCTTTCAGAAATAACTGAACTGTGGAAAACCCTGAATGCTACGAGCATAGCTCCTCTGAACCGTTTCAGACACTGTCATATCGTCAACGTATTTCCACAGCTTGAACCCCGGTGCATCAAGGTTATCGATCATGATCGAAAACAACAAAGGGTCAAGTTTGGTTCCCTGGAGGACCCCGGAGGGGACGGTCCTCTAACATTTTTCGTAAGCATTGTTTTCAGTTTCTCTTGGGACTTACAAGAGAAAATAAAAACAATGCCTATGCAAAATTTTGGAGGGCAAACAAAGAGTATATTGCTATTTTTGAAAGTGGCCTATAGGGGACAATGTTTGCTTCTTTCCGTGATGATGAGAGTTGACACTCACAGAAAGAGGAATTGACAACATCTGAGACTGGGCCCGTCAAAATATCCTCATTTCCTTCAAAGCCCAACCTGGAATACCGTCAGGGCCTTGCGCCTTAGTGGGGTTAAGCGCAGTAAGACTGAGGAAAACCTCTAATTTTCCAAAGCCCCCTTCTGTCCTCCTGAGAATACAAATCATCTCTTGCGTATTCCGATAAACCAGTCATTTTTCATGCCAACAATTCCCGTCCCCTACTCCTAGTTGTGTTGATTTTGTCCCATCTGATATCCAACGAAGACCTAAATTTTGCGCTCGGTAATTATCTACGCGTCTGTTCTTTCTATCTTTTGTTCTAGAAACAAAAGAACCTCAAAGGTACAAATAAAAGAAATGAGCATAGAAGGAATGTTAAGCTCTGAGATTAGGGAGATTAAGCATGACGTTTACGCCAAACGGCAAACGTCGGAGTGAAATTAGGGTTTTGCCAAACATGGAAGAACCCTGCTTGATATCAGCTCATTTCTGTCCTGTTAGCTCCATATATCAAGCAACTTCTCAAAGGAACGAGACAAGTTAAAATGAGATAATTTTCACGCTTTTATGACAAGCAGGAGCCTGCCGTTTCCCGTTTGCCGTAAACGGCAATCTCTCTATTATCTATTATCTACCCGGATTCGTCCCGGAATACCAACCTTAAAATTTGAGATATTTTATAATCATGACGACAAAATGAGAATACAAAAGACCCAGATATTGTTTTTAAGGAGAAGGTAAAGAACACAAATGACGCAAAACAACAACAACAACAGACAAACAATTGTCTAACAAAAAAGGCTCCATCTGTAGGCCCACACGTTGAGTTTTGTCACATTTTTTGGCCGATCTCTCCAAAATAAAGGCCTGAGCAAGAGGCTTCAACATTTTCTTCAACATCCGTTCGAGACTGTTGAACGATGTTGACTGCTGAGGAGGGCAAACGCTGGCAACTCATCATCAACATTTGATTCATCAAAGCTTCACGAGAGGCCTGGTATTCAGTCTCAGGCTGCAACGTGGTTGTTACTATAGATACAGACATGGATACGTCATTGAGAGAACGATTAGTTCCCACGCGCATACCCAGCATTGATGAAAAAGTTGGCCAAAGGGCTTCAACCTCAATTAACATTGGTGATAACAAAAGAAATGTTGAATGGTTGTTGAAGCAAAGTTTAACGACGCTTTGAAACTCATTCGACACTTTGATTACGGTTGAAGGGGGAGGGGGGAGGGGGAACGGGGAAGGGGTGTGTGGGGCAAACGCTTTCAAAATTACTGTCAAGTTAACAAAATCAAACGGATGTTGAAGCAAATGTTGAAGCCCTTCTACTCGGGTCTTAACGTTGCAGATTTGCAGAGAAAGGGAAAGAAATAAACAAAACTTGGAATTGCACGTGCATAGACGTCATTCATTGTTTTTCTCATTGAATAATATTGTTTTTGTGGCGTTCAAATTGACGTATTGACGCATTGACGTTAACGTCTTTTTCCAAAATGGCCGGCATTTAGATATTCTTTTGTTTTTATTCAAATTAGACCTTGATGCCTCGTTCTTTTGAATTTTAAGCTTAAGAACGAGGCATCAACGGCTAATTTGAATAAAAACAAAAAAATATTTAAGTGGCGGTCATTTTGGAAAACACTGGGTATGTTAAAGTCGTGCTCAGAGTCAGCGGGTACAAAAGGCGGTTTTTCCTTGATGTCATCACTGTCATGTTGGTGAACGAGAAGAAAAGGTCTCTAATTAGCTTCTCTTGTTTGTCCATTGGCAATTACATATTCCAAGAAAATGGTTGCAAGCCACCTAAAGATCTGTCAATAGCACCATTCGATCTTCTACTAACAACTTTAAAACACCATTATTCACATAATTACATTCGCATAGGAATTGGTTGCAAACCATCCATATCTCGTACCTACTACGGAAGCTTGTAGGTACCATTCGGGTTGTTGAAAATCCGACAACAAAGTTGTGAAATCCGACATCCGAGTTCAGTGTAAAATATGACATCTGACTTGTGAAAGTCCGACATCCGACTTGTAAAAATCCGACATCCGACTTGTTGAAAATCCGACATCCGACTTGTAAAAATCGTTGTTGTGTCTTGGAACGTGATTTCCTTCCCTGCCAACTTTATAGTTGGGTGGAAGTTCTTCGCTTGTGCAATGAACAGGTTGATTTCCTGGTTATCTACGTCCCATATTGAGAAAACGTCATCAATGAAGCGTTCCATATTGTTGGTTTAACTTTGCTCTGTAGGATTTTCACAACTCGAATGTCGGACTTTTGCAAGTCGGATGTCGGATTTTCAGGACTCAGATGTCGGATTTTTACAACTCGGATGTCGGATTACACAACTTTGTTGTCGGATTTTCAACAACTCGGATGGCACGTACAAGCTTCGGTACTACCGTACACGATATGACTATGCGACTAGATTTGAATCGAATTCGTGTCTTTAGACTTCTCCAGTGTTCTCTTCCGTAAATGACAGCACCTGCAGTTTTCGTGACGTCATAGGTCTGTTGGGTTCTCGCGCAAAGAAGTGAATGATATATAATGAGATAGTCATTCAAAAGCGTGATATATAGGGCACTCGATCATAGTCCATTACTGAGCGATCTGAGATTAACATGTTAATAGCTGTGTTTCATAATTACTTGAGTACGACAACATCTTATTCCAAAATTTTATTTCACCTGCCAGTTCCACCTGCAATTTAATCAACTGAATGTTGATTATGTGAAAAATGTCTTACCTTTCTGGACTTTAGCAGCATTTTGCAGTGCTGTGAAGAAAATGAATAATCGTAGTTAAAATTTCATAAGATTTATTCAGGACAGTGGGCGGAAACCGAAAATCGAGAAAATTTGAATATTACGATGAGTTCGAAACTAGATGTCGAAATAACTTTGTTGAAGTCTAACTTATTTACATATTTTTAATGAATTTTCGCAACATACTGGACAGCATCATGATTTGAAAGCGCATGTTTTGTATAGTCGATGTTTGAAATTTGATAGGAAAATTAACACTACCAAAAAAAATTATCTGAAGAGCACATTTAATTTATAAAGTTTGCATAGCGCCTCGGGTGGTAAAATTTACCAGCCAACAAAAAATGTTAATACTTCATTTTTTTCAGTTCCCGTAAGTTTGCGTTAACTTTCATTTTCTGAACGCAATAAATGCGGCATTCTAATCTTTTGTTTAGCAACTTATTCACTCCGATAAGAGCTGCTCTCCGCCTCTATGGACCGCACATGTGACATTGTGATGTCCTATGACATCACAAAAACCATAAATTTCTTGATTTCTTTAGTGTCTTCATTGGCAGTGCAGATGGCAAGGACAACTAAAATTATTTCTCTAAATATTGATTTTCCCAACCACTGCTGTCAGGAGCCCATGGGTTCCTGCTACTGTTTAAATCGGCAATTTCTTCACCCTTTTAGGAATCGCGACTTTTGCATTATGTAGGAACATTTTCAAGAAAAAAAAATGATCTTATGATCGTGATAAAAAGCACGCAACGTGAAATTTATTTTCTAGAGTTTGTTAAAGGTTTTTTACCCTACTCCGAGAGGTTTTTCTCCGGGCTCTCCAGTTTTCCCCTCTCCTCAAAAACCAACATTTCTATAGTAAATTACAATTCGATCGGATTGAGGGCAATATTGAAAACTACTGGGTCACCAGTTAATACGTTAGCCTCGTGAAATAAAGTCGATATATATATGTATACATCATTATAATTATTATTATTAGGCTCCCAAATTACGTAGTTAAAGCGAACAAAATTTTGGCTCTTTTTTTAATAGTAGCTCCGTTTCATTCTCACCAAGGTGAAGTTTGAGATTATTGAATTGAAATTCTTAAATTAATTCTCGACTTAAACACGTGGGTGGAGAAAAATTGCTTAAAAATGGAAGGTACTCTTAAGGTAAATTGGTCTAGAAATTCAGTGGACAACAGTGCCTTTATCAGCTAATTACAGCAAAAACGTTAAGAATCGAGCCGGGATCACTGAAGCCTTTTTATTCGCCTCAACCATCTTAAATTGTGTCGTTCTTAGGTAGCTACAGTAGCACTTTCTTCCACATTGAAGATTGGAATACAGCGTTTGTGAATTGAAAGGATTCTAATCAGTACAAGCCATTCCTGCCTTAGAATATGTATAAGATGCGTGGATCATTTAGACCACAAAACAATCCGTTTGATCAAAACGGGGCCAATTGGCACGATTCATCACACACCACGCCTCAGAGCGGTGATCTCAAGCTTGGGTCTTAAATCTTGAATTGGGTCTTACTTAAGGCCTCGCGACCTTGGGAATTTACATCCAAGATTTGCTTCGTGTCGACTTGACAAAGAGTCCAAATTGCCGCGGCATAGGCCGTCATCATCGCCTTACTAAAGTTCTAGAAAATGAAACGCTCGATGTTTTGCATGTGTTTTAGGCCCTATAAAAAATCGAGGAGTGGGGAATATATTGTATTGAATAAAATAAAACTTATGGAAACGAGCCATCTGATGATGTGAAAAAAAGACTCAATAAAAAGCAAACAACCGTTTTATTAATATAACGTACCACTCAATATAAATCGTATATTGAACTGGCCCCAGTAATCCCACTCTCATATGCCTTTTTGACGGTTTTGCAAGGAAGGCAGGAGGATTTTCACAAACCTTTCCTTTTTCAGTTTTTGGTCAAAATAAGTTTGAGGTTTTCATTTCACTCCACACTGGATCGATGACAGTTAAAACGTTAATTGGAGGAAAATGTAAAAAAAATAAGGTTCGAAACTTGGCAAAACTGCAAGTTGCCAATAACTAGACGGTTCCATCATTAATTAAGGATTCGAGTCGTTGAGAATGAAGTTGCAGCAATAATTTCCAAATGGAAAAAAAACTGATATATTTCTTTAGCAATAGCTTCGGCTAACTATTACACCATTAATCCAAAAGGTGGAACTGAGTCACAAGGAAAACCAACCATTAGATTTTTTTTCAGTTCTTAAGAATAATTAATAGTTACTATGAAATTTTCCATCAAGACTGCAAAATTGTCTAAACCATTTTATATCTTTGATATGGACAAAGACAAGCCATGCAATAAATTGATTATTTCAGACTCACCCAGGAAGATACCAAGAAAAATAACTGCCCAAGAGGGATGAAACATATCATTGAAGTTATCAACGCAAGTGCGTGTTTCTTTACTTTAGGAGCCCAGGACAAGTGAATCAAGGTCGTCGAACTACTCTGCACGTAACATGATGTGATATGGTGTTTATTTGCCTGAGTCAGCTGTTAAATTACTTATAAGGCATATTATTTTCCATATCTCCAAGGAGATAATTACCGTTACAAAATTGCCATGTCACCACTGTTTGGATAGAAGACAGCTTGTTAAAATAATAGAACATTGTAGAAAATTAAAGCATGTTAAAACGGAAAAAAAAATATATCGAAGATCTAAGCCAAACGGGCGTTTCCGTCTTCGCTATATTCGCAGATTTTAATTTTAAATTTGTTAGTGTGATAACCACCGACCCAAATATATATCTAAAAAACAGAATATTGTTTCTTAATTTTGCTTTTCATGAAATGGAAAGAAATTTTCATAGTAAGAACTTAACATCCCTGATCCATCACGTGAGGACGTTTAAGTCAACTCGTTAACTGGATATTAGTATAATTACACGGGTGATTATACAAAACCGCGCGCTCTCATTGGCTCGCTATCTCGGATTGTCAGCCGATAATCACCTCGACGGACAAAATGGCTGCCAGTAGTCGTTTTACCACTGTAAAGTGAAGATGATTTCGCGAAAAATGTTTTTTTTTTCTCTCTTTTTTGAAATAATCACCTGTGTATTTATACTAATATCCAGTTAACTTAAACGTCATCACGTGATGGATCAGACTTCGTCTCGGTGAATATTCACCGATAATCACTTCACCTTCGGCGAATAATTGTTAAATATTTAATTGCATGTAAATTTTGTTCTTCCCCTCTGGGGGATTCATCTTTCAGATAAAACGGAAAGAGGAGACTTGCCCTGGCACTGGTGCAAAACTTTGAGATCCAGTTGCCGTTGTTGACTATCGCTAATGCAACAAAGCCGGCTTCTTTTGAGTGACGTCATGGCCCCCATATTTGTTTCTTTATCCAGACCCAGTCCTTCTCTTAAAACACATGCCGCATAGTAAATCTGTTTTACATAAATTGCCTTTTTTTGGTAATAGTCGTAATAACTGTTGCGAGCCGCCAAGCTAGCAGCGATACTAATCTTGGCAAGGGCTTTCTTACGCATAGCCTACGCGGTCGTGGTTCTGGATACCGGGTAGCTTGTCGTGAATGACGGTGAGCGGGCTTATGCTTGGCATATAAGACTCGGACGATTTCCGGAAAGTTTTCGCATCACTATTTTCGTATTATCGTCGGGATATTTTCGTATTGTATGGTTTCGTACCTTTCCGCACCTTTTTCTTTTTTTTCATTTGTTGTTGCCGCTCTGCGCTGTCATAAGTTTCTTTCGATAAGTATTCTTTAAATTTTTGAGAGCTCCTTGCAGTGTTGAGCTGTAATCACCGTTCGTTTTCTCAATTTGAAGCAATCAATTTATTTTAGGTCGTCATAGAACATTGTTCCATTTTATTTCCCCTTTCAATTAAATTTTCAACATTGTTGACTTCCTTGTGAAATAGCAAGTCAAGGAAATATAAGGTAAAAGAGCGAATCCCTGTGCTGAATCGTAATCATTTGAATCTATTTTTAGATTGCACCCGTGCTGCCAAGGTTAGTTTTATCTGTTGTTACTATTACAGCGAAACGCTTACCTTACCTCCTTTTTCTTTTATTTCCATTTTGTGCTTAGTTAACGCCGTTTTTGTTCTTCTTGTTTGCTACTTTTTCTAGAGTTTCTTTGTTCATGTACCAACACTTCCTAGTTCATTACGTACGTAAATAGTTTTCTTTTGTCACTTTACTTCGTTTCAAGCTAGTCGCTTTGCCTTAGTTTGTTCAGTTGTTTGCTTTTCGTTTAGTGTTGTTGAATTCAGTGTATTGTTTTGCCTTTCGTCGTTCCTTAAGATTAACAGATTGTAAAATTACCGATGAGGTACGTTTCTGTATGCCGATCTCATGTCTCATGCTCGAGCTTGGTTCACGGTGGTTCCGTTCCTTATCGACGTTGTTATTTTCTTTCTCTTTGTAGGAACCGTTCTGAAACTATCATGTTCTATACACCTCAACTGGCAAGGGTAAAATTTCTAGACGGCTCTCAGTTGGAGCTTCAGATATCTGGTAGGAAACTGAAAACAGTAACTAACAAAAGGTTGCTTAGTGTCGAAATTGATCGACACCCGCAATGGAACGATCATGTTTAAGCTATCATATCAACCTCTTTCTCTTCATTGCATACTCTAAAGAATCTATACGTAATTTTGCACACTACAATCTACGAAAGCACCCAGCAGAATCACTTGTTCTTTCCAAGCTGGACTACAACGACATTGTATTTGACCCTCAACCGCAATATTTAATGAAAGGACTACAACGTGTGCAAAACGCCGCCAGTTTTGTGCTAGCCAGGAAGAGACGCCAACCCCACCGACTGCATCAATATCGGATGGCTACCTGTCGTGCAGCGTCGCAAGCTACATTCACTGAAAGCCACATTTAAAGCTTTAAATGATCCTCACTGGCCATCGTATTCCGCCCGATACAAAGAGCCAACCCAAATCGTGAATCGTGAATCGGCAGCACCGTTCATCTTACTATATCTTTCATTAAGGGAACGTTTAAAAACTCGTCATTCAAAGCCTTCAATCAGCTTCGATTCCAATGAACATTACAAACTTAGACCTCAGTTGCGAGAGAGACTAAACGATTGTTAAATAAACTAGAATACAAAAGTTAATTAATTCACTGTTGGGATGGTCAGCGGTCAAAATGGCGATCGGATGTTTGCGTTTTTGCTCTCGATATTTTTGTCCGTCTCTATTCATTTCTGCTCCTACTCTTAAACGTAATCAGCCCTGGAAATGAAGAGAAAGATAAAACAACACTCTACAGGCCAATGAGTTTCATTTCTCTGTTTGCAAACGTATCACCGGCTTTGAGGCTCTCGCTCCTTGACGCCGGCACCCGTATTTGTAAAGTCCGCCATTTTGGATTCTCCTTTCGTCGGAGAGTCTTCCACAGTAGGCCCACACAAACAGTGTGTTTGTTTGTATGTTCGAAAAATAAAGAAATGTGTGGGAAATATTGAAGAGTCCTAATATCGTAAACTTACATCGAGAAATGACTATGTTAAAGCTCAAAATAAACGTAAACCTACCTCAGTTGTTGTGTATTTTCTGCGGCTGAAACTGGCGAATTTGAGTGATTTAGTGAGTTTTCCGTTGACTGTTATTACACGTTATAAGAAGGAGACAAGGGTGGAAAGCTGATTTTCGACTGCTCCAGCGCCAAGCCGATTTTCACCCAGAAATTAGAATCGTCCGGCTTTCAAATCGAACTCCAGATAAACTGAAAGGTTGACGCTTCTTCTCGTGCCATTCAATCGAAGATCCATTCAAAATCCAAGCGCTAACCGCCGAGTAATTTTTGAGAAATGCAGATTTTCAAGCGACCAACAACCGCGGCTGAGACTTCGTGGCACACCGAGCAACCGTCACGCTGTTTGCTCCACACTGATTGGATGATGCTAAACAATGCATTCAAGATTTCAACTTATGCGTGTTATTGTCAGTGGAGACATCGAATCAAATTCTGGCTCTACAAACTGCTCTGTTTGCAACAAAGTAATTGCCAGAAACCATCGAGCATTAAGTTGCGACCAATGCACGCTGTGGTGCCATATGAAATGCGGTCAAGTGAAACTCAAGGATGACAAACGTCTCCAGCAAATGGATCAGTTCAACTGGATTTGCCCAGCATGTTTTTTAACCGCCTTACCTTTTGCTGATTCCTCAGTTTTGTCGGACGAGGGCGAATGTTGTGCACAAACACTGAACACGTCGAACTTGTCCAACACCAGTGTGAATTCCCTCCCAGAATTCATTAAATCAAGAAACCATGATGACCGACAGATTCTTATAATGCATTTGAGGAGGGGAAACAGCTTATGAAAGACATTAAAGTCTTCTTTCTTACAGAAACAAAAGTTGATGCAGCTTACCCTACTGCACAGTTCAAAATCAGTGGTTATGACATCTACCGCAATGACCACTAAGGGTGGCGGTCCTATTCTGGCATTTGTATCCTCGAGAACACCATCCAAGAAATTAGCACGTCGCCGTAATTTTTCAACTATCGAACCGTTAATTGTTGAAGCCAAATTTGGAAAACATGATGTAGTATTGGTGGAAATCAAAAGACCCCCAAAATCTATCGGTGAGATCTACTACCTCAGGTTAGAAGAAGAATTGAATGACATCTGCACCTTTGCTTCACTTCAAACCAATTCATTATAGTTCTTGGGGATCTCAATCTAGATCGATTGAGACCTGAACGAAGAGAGGGCAAGATACTGTTGGATTTGGAAGATATACATGGCTATTCCTGTCTCATTGATAAACCCACTAGAATAACAGAGCACAGCCAAACCCTTTTGGATATCATTCTCACTAACAAGCCCTATCTGTTTCAAGGATGTGTTGTCTTTAATCCAGAGCTGAGCGACCATGCACTAGTATGTAACCGTATTTTTTTCTCTTTTGTTTGTATTCTAATGTATTGTAAGTATTATTTGTACGTATTGTAAAGGTAATATAGTTCTTGTTTATGATGATAATAAAAATATATATCAAAAAAAAAATACGGAATATTGAAAATCAAGGCTACATATCATCCAAGCAAAATTATCACTTTTCGAAATCTTAAGACCATCAACAAAGAAGAACTGAAATATGATCTGCATATGGCACCGTGGAATATCGCATGTTGGAGATATCTTCGATTCGATCGCTTCTAGATCTGGGACAAGTTACTGAATTATGTCTTGGATGAACATGCGCCGTTTAAAAAGCTAAGGGTACGAGCACAAGACGTCCCTTACATGACAAGCGAATGGAAGAGAGCTATTAGAAACAAAAGGATGTTTTCAAAACAATTCAGTAAAAACAAAGCACAGTCAAACCTGGAACACAAAAACAAATGGCGTAATGAGGTTACCAAATTAACAAGCAAGTCAATCAAGTCCTACTGGCAAAAGGTATGAAATAATCTGAACTCTAACCCTAAGAAATTCTGCAATACCTTTAATCCCTTCTTGAACCATAAAATGGATGAATGTGCTGGAGACAAAATCACTCTTAATATAAACGGTGAATTAGAAACAAATCAGGGAACTGTGGGGGAACACTTTGCTGATTATTTCTCTACAATGGCAAACAACATTCGTGGGACAGACACCCTAAACTTAAACGAAGAAAATTTTAGCGCACATATTTGTGCACAAAACATAAAGGAAACGCTGAGTGGGTCTGACAGACCACCTTCCACTTTCTCCAACGTACAGCCAGCAGAGTTAATCAAAGAAATGGAAAGTCTGAATGCCAATAAGGCTTCGGGTCATGATGGCTTGCCTCTCAGGCTTCTTAGAATGATCTCAAAGGGAATTGCCCCATCATAATGTACGATTTTCAACACTTCCATAGAGACGGCAGCATGGCGGCCGCCGGTTACTTGAAAAAGGGGTACATGGACTCCTGCATTTACAAAAAGATGATACACATGACACAAGCAATTATAGATCAATCACTATTTTACCTGTTGTGTGTAACATTTATGAAAAGTTATTGAGCAAACAAATTACAAAATTCATGGACCCCCATCCTCACTGATAACTTAACAGCCTATAGGAAATCACACAGCCGCGAGACAACCCTAGTCCGGCTTGTAGAAGAATGAAAAATGGAGATAGATTGTGTAAAACTGGTTGGCATGCTGTCTACTCATAAGAGTAAGGAATTTGATTCACTTAGCTCTCCTCTTCTTATAAAAAATAAAAAAAATAAAAAAATTGGAATCATATCGCTTCTCGGACAAAGCGCTAGACCTAGTTCCTTCCTATTTTCATAATAGGCAAAATAGAGTCAAACTCCCATCAATGTTAAGTCAATGGAGAGTTCTGAAAAGAAGATGCCCACAAGAATCTTGTTATGGCCCTTTGTTATGGAATATCTACCAAAATGACTTGAATTACTTCTTTACAGACAGGAATATCTCAATGTATGCTGATGACCACCAGGTGTTTGTATTGGGCATTACACTTCAAAACGTGCAAGACCCACTTCAAGAAGTACGGGACGAGATCACTGTATGGTTCGATCATAATTTACTGCAAGGCAATTTTAAGAAGTATCAAACGATCGCTTTTGGCTCAGACAGAAAGTACCCTGCTAAAGCTATATATATAAAGATTGGACTTGAGGACATTTCAGCAAAAGGATGAAAGGAAATTACTTGGAGTTTTGATAGATAGTGATTTAAATTTTAGTAAACATATCACCCACGTATGTACGTAGGAAGGCTAGTCAACAAATAGGCTTAACTGATTAGAGTGTAATGTGAAGTGCTAGTTTTTTACCCCATATGAACCATGTGAGCGTTAGCCCTACTGATGGAAATGGGCCCACACAAGGACAGGGAAAAACTCGGACCATGGTGGGAATTGAACCCACGACCTTCGTGTTAGATCACCCCTGCTCTACCGACTTAGCTACAAGGTCAGACGGGAGCAGGCCGTGGGAACTGAAGATGTTAAAGTCACGGCAATGAACATGTTCAAGTACAAGGTAGGATTATGTTTTTGTAGCTCAGTCGGTAGAGCAGCGGTGATCTTACCCGAAGGTCGTGGGTTCAATTCCCACCATGGTCCGAGTTTTTCTCTGTCCTTGTGTGGGCCCATTTCCATCAGTAGGGCTAACGCTCACATGGTTCATATGGGGTAAAAAACTAGCACTTCACATTACACTCTAATCAGTTAAGTCTGTTCAAATATAAGTGCTGCACGGCCAACGTTTGCAAAAACGTAATCCTTCCTTGTACTTGTATCTGTTAATTGCCGTGACTTTAACATCTCCAGTTCCCACGGCCTGCTCCCGTCTGACCTTGTCTGTCTTGTTCGCTCGCATAGCATTTTAAAGCCAAACAAACCAGCAAACAATTATTTCTGTCCCAAAAAAAGTACAGATGATTGTTATTTAATTCCAGCCGTACGGCTTTATCCGGCCCTGCTCGCGCTAATGCGTACGGCCCTCTCGCAGACGGGTATTTTCCCAATTGTTTTACAATGAAAGCGCGTGCGGGGCCGTATGGGCCATATGATAATTTAAAATTCTAATTTTAAAACTCAGGAAGATCATTCCAAGCGTAGCAAGTTAGACTGATGTTAGATGTCTATCAGAAACCCTTTTTTATTTATCTGCAGCAGTGAATTTCGCCACCAATTTGCTGATTTACGACATTGTAAAATAATACATAAATACATAAATTAAAGGTACATCATCATTAATTACTGATCAGCAAAACTTCAAGTTACACAAACAGAGAAATGGTACAGGACTTCCAATAACCCCTGTAAGTTTCAAATTTTGGCCACGAAAAGAGTTCAATTAAAAATATTTAAAACAAGGGGGAAAAGGAAAGGAACTTTATTTAAGTGCCTAGTCTTCTAGCGCCGGAACACTAATTGGGGACACTGTAAACTGAAATCAACAAATCAAAAAAATCAGGCGAAACGCGACTGTGTTGCATAAAGCATTAACAATGAAAAGCGCGCTTTTGGAGGCCATTTTTCTTCTTGATGAAAATCGTACTTTCTACAAATTGCTCAAAGGAAAACACCAGTTCGGTTCCCATCTGTTCTCCTTAAGTCCCGTGGGATGGGGGGAGCATGCGAAAAACCTCCTTACCATAGGAAAGCAAAAGGGTAGTTTGGTCATCCCGTGTGCCTACTTGCATCGCATGTGGCCGGATTTCTAGTCGATTTCGACCTGACTCGATGGTGTTTCTTTGGGTATTTCAACCTTCATCAAACTCGACTCCCATTTCATTACATCTGGCTGTGAGATTATTCATGGACCGCACAGTTGCTGCTAAGCGGAGACGACTCTCAGTTTTATGCTTTTGCTACGCTCTTCACAATATGCAAGGGAGAGTAGCCGTCGGACCATTTCAGTTGTTTTCGTTCTTTATGTCATCTAGGCGCACTTTTTCTTGTTTCCGCCTACACCTTCAGCGCTCATTTACTTCCTTAACTTAAATAAATTTCCTCCTTCTCAAGAATACGGATAAAGTCCCCACGACATACAACCCAAAGAGTATGTATCATTTCAAACTAAGTCGGTTTTTGTTGATTCTCCTGGTCTGCATTGCATGGGCGCTGTTACCGAAGAAAACCTGGCGCTTGCTGTTTCGTCATCTTGTCTTTTCAAGCCAAGCACGATCGCGCAAGACTTCTTCATTTCATTGATGCAAAAAGACGCCAAGAAAGGATTAACCACAGAATTCAGAAACAGGATGACCGTGGATGATTCCCTGACGATGAAGAACCAATTCTTTTTTACGCAGCTTTCGCAGTGGATCCCTACAACCATGACAGCAAAATATGGAATTAGCGAGAGAATAAGAAACATCAAAATGAGAAACGAGGTTGTCGCAAAGTTTTTTTCCATTTTGGCTGTCCTTTCTCGTTTCCTGTCGTTCAAAGAAGTGTTGCTTGGCATGGTGGCTTGTCTCTGAACAGCAACTCGAGATTGCTTCTTCAAAAAGTAGAAGATTCCAAGATAGGCTACAGAAGTCGTGGACAGAGGGGACGTGGTGTGTAAATGAATGTCAATGGCAATGTAGACATCTTTTGAAATGTTGGTTAGCTGAAGTGAGGCAAAGATGGACGAGAAAACAATAATGCACGAGTTACAAACAACGGCTGTCTTCGGTTTCATTCTTTGGCGATATGTGTGAGGAAAAATAACAGCTACGAAGCGATCGATCGACATCGCGGTCACTAACAAGATTGAGCAGTTGATTCCGATGTAGCTTAATATCTGGACGATTTCCCCTTCTTGTGGAATACTTCGATCGCTGAACACGCACAGAAATCTCACTAGGACTTGTGCAGGGCAGACCACGAGACCAACGAAAAGATCCGTTGCGGATATAAACGCCAGGTACACTGAAAACACTCTCTTGAAGCATCGCAAAGGATTTTTCACCATCACCATTAAGATAAAACCATTGGGAAGCGAAACGAAGAAAACCAGCAAAAGGAAAGAAATCCCACTTCCGAGACACACTTGATTTTCAAAATTACTATCCATGGCATGTAATAACATAAAAGAACCCTAAAATGTACGACTTGCCTTTCACTTGTAAAATGGGGAATGAAACTTGTCTAAATATGTCAGACCATATTGTTTAACGCCATGACGTCGATAGGCTAACGACACTAATTAATTCTATAAGTCATTCATGTGCAAACAAAAGGAAACAGCATTACATTGGCTAGTTTACTTATCCTAATGTTCTAGTTCTTTATTTACGTTCTGTAGGAAAATCTTAAAAGAAATTATTTGACTTTGTTTTGATTAAGAGCTTGGTAAATGATCCATAAAGTATTTGAAAAAAATTGGCTTAATCATTGAAGTCAGACGTCAGTTTTTGAGCTGGATAGGAAATGGGTTTTTCGGCTTTTGCTCGACATGTAACCTCCATTATGCGTAGCTTCTATTTTTTGAAATTACAACGACGTGGGTAATTTTAATGCAATATATAAACACAGTGACACCTGCTTTCTATAAAGAACAACAGGAAAACATTTCCCTGTTATTTTTCACATATTTGGTCGATAAGTCGTGGTTTAATTTTGTTTCTGGTTTACAAAAATTCTTTTTTTTCAAACTGGTTTACTTTTTTAGACCAATGCCCATTTTAACATATTTGGATATCTTTCTGTATAATTAATTTTATGGAGTATGTATAAAGTAAACTAGAGAAATCATTATTATTACTATAAGATGGATTGTTGTCTCTGATACTATCAAAGACAATAATATTTATTTATTGCATGTGAACAATAATTTCACTGTCCTTTACTGACAAGTAGGACCACTTTCATAATGAAAAAACAGTGATATTCTTTAATCATTCCTTTGGCAATATAACTCAATTAAATAGTGCATTGTACAACTGGAAAATTTAATGTTGTAGGAAAAAGAAGTTATTGGACTTCTCCAAACTTGGTCACTACTCTAGCATAATGGTTTTCGATTTCAGTTAATTTTCCTAAAGGCATGTTGGGGTACAAGGGTGACCTTCCACTATCAAGCCGATCTCTATCAAAGAGAGGAATGTTGGAGCTGCCATGGTTACTGGTTATTTTCCGTGCATGGAATGGATGTGTTGACATCTTTCTGTCTTATTTCTGCAACATTTCTTGAAGCGCTGCCACTTTTCCGTAATTTGCTGTCCGCCGTGTGAAATTTGACTGTGTGCTTGGGACAAAACTTGAAACAGTTACCCTTTTGAAAATACTTTCTTGTTGCTTCCTGTGATGAGTTTGCCGTTGCTGTAAACCTATTAACTTTAAAGTTATCATCTTTTTGTTCCATTTTGTAAATTGTTTCGGCTTAGATTCCTTGTCTCCTTAAAGGCAGAGTTGCTTCTCTATTTTCTTTCAAGAAATGTTTAGCCTTGTTGTAAAAATCATCTTCTAAAAAACATTTTTTTGAGCCTTTTGTCTTTAGCTGGCCTTTCACTTCCTCTATTTCTTTAAAGAGATCGATTTCATTTACGCAATTGCGTTGGCGGGACCCTGCCATATGTGGGTTTGATGTCGACATCTGTGAATAAATCAAACTTTCGACCAAGAGTGGCCTGTGGTGAATAATAAAATATTCATTTATAAATTATTCAAGTGGATTAAGGAGAAGGCAGCAGATCGTTGTGTAGAAGGGGTGGGCACACGGGGAAATGATGTGTGAAGGAAGGGGGGGAGGGGAGGGGGGTTGGATAGAGCTTCTGAAGAGGATCAGGGAGGGCTAGGTGAATAGAAGGGAGGAAAAGATGTCTAGTTCTTTTTAAGACCCCCTAAGAAGCCAAGCTCCTGTTTTTTTAACTGCATTCCCAAAAAAACAATATCCCTTTTTTACAATGTCGATTAAAAAAATACACTTTAAATTTTTTTTAAAACTGGTTAAAAAATAATTCAAACCAAAAACAAAATTAAACCACAACAGATACATATATTCCAATAACAGATTACTTTTATTCCAGTAACAAATTACTCCAATTATTCGGCTCTGATTTTCGAATTTGGGCTTTTCTGGGGGTCTCGATTTGGATGCGCATGCGTAAAATTACTTTGCCTCGGAGAGTCACTTTTCATAAAAGGTTGGCCAAGTGGGATTCCGCGATACTCAATTTCAGTTTTTAGATATCAATGTCTCGTCTCTTACTTTGATACCATTTAAAGCACATTTTGAAAATGACTGCTGAAGCCATTTGAGCCATTTTTCAATGCTTCGCCGAGTTGCCAACCGTTTTATAAGACCGTTGGCAACCGAGGAATTGAAAAATGCCTCAAATCGCGTTGATTCTGAAAAAAACAATAAACACACACACACACACAGGAAAGAAGCTACTCATAATAGAATCAAGGTAAGGCTTTTTAGTTGAGATTTTTTAAATATATTTATCTACCTAATTAGTCTTTTATCGGGATTCCCACACAAATTCATATATTATTGTCAGCCATGTTGGCTTTCCTTTACACTGAGATTGAGGCGCCTGTGGCTGGACTTTAAACTGTAAATATTGTACGTCGTGTACTGTTAATTTAGGTGACTCATCTGAATTATTTAGTGAATCTCATTTTCATCCTATTTTATATTCGACTTTCTGAATTCGTGGCCCCATAAGCTCTACATTAAAGGTCATAGGGTATACATGAAGGTACATTATCCTGCACCTTCACCATCATCATTAGGGAGTTTAAGAAACCATGACGTTTACGGTGACGAAAAAATCACTTCAAAATATGTTTGAGCTATTCTAAGTATTATACAATATGGGCGAAGTGTCCTCCTATAACTGGACTGGTACGGATGGATTTGGAAGTAAGAGTCAGACCGAAAGATTCACTGTAGTCACGGTCCGCGTTGTCGGCAAAACCTTAAATCAAGGGTGCGTTCGATTCACCGTATTTTGGAATAGGAATACATGGAATATAAGTTAGAAATCCTTCTTTTTTACGGAGATTTACGTTAAAATTGTCAAACATCGGCTAAAATGCCATTTTAAACATATTTTTATTACCCTTGATGCTTCGAAACGCGCCAAACATGCCGTTTTAATCATCACTCCTCGTATTCTTATTACCGAATAGGGTCAATCGAATGCGCCCTTAGTCATTTCACGTAGTAGTTTTGACGAATATGGGAGAGAAATGTCAAAAAAAATGCGTGCCACACGCACAGCACGATCATTTTGTCCTCTTTTAACCAATAACATTACTGCTTTTTGGCTTTGTCGTTGCCGTAGCCGTCGTCGTTTCTTAAACTCCCTCTTACTGGCGAGAGGCCCTGGGGATGAGGTAAGAGAACGGATCCCCCATAAATTGGCCTCTTCCAATGATAGTCTTTTAAAATCGAATGTTAGCTACGCAAGCAGCTATTTTTAGAGGGGCACTTGATTGGCTAGTTGTAAGGACGTAAGGAAATTTTAAATATGCGCGGCATTGGGACTGAGAACTTAAAATAGCTTTGCGAAACTAAAAATAGATTTTGAAAAACTACGATGGGGTATGGGGATCCGTTCTCTTACCTCATTCTCTCGTGTCACTGATCATCAAAACTTCAAATTACAGGGAAATGATACAGGAGCTCCACTGACCCCTTAAAGTCTCAAATGTTGACCACTTAAGAGTTCAGTTACATTCAAAAGAGGTAAAAAAAAGGAAATGAACTTCATTTAAGGTGGTTCAAACGAGTGTACGTCAATGCTTCCAAGTAAGGATCGGCATCACAACGTTGTATCAATCATGTATGAGCAATATTGTGGTACCAAATAGAACACGAATTATCGCTGAACAAGATACAGTCATTATTGCGACGTAATATGTCACCGTGGCAACGGACAAGCCCTGTAAAAATACCCTTTATTTTGTCTTTAGTTGCTTATATCTCAAAAGCGAACGTGATGACTCCCATTTTTTTATTTCTGAAAAATAATCAAAAGGGCAACATATGGGACCACAACATTGCTGTTACGTGATACTGTGTTGTAGCGTCATTCGATCTAAAGAGAGTGTTTTCTAAGTATTGAAACTATTTTTGAGCCACCTTAAATGTCTAGTCTTCTATAGCTAGCGCTGGGCACTAATTGGGGACACTATGAACTAAAATTAAAAAATTAACGCAAGCCGAGTCAAACCAGGAAGTATTATCATATCCAGTTTTGTCAGCCCTAGCTGGGCCTTATCTGGCATGCAGCCGCACACATTAGACTGGAAACATGACCAACTCTACCAAGTTTTGGAAATCACGCGAAACGCGACTAAAATATATAATAGTCAAAGGGGACAAAGCAGCAACAATGAAAAGTGCGCTTTTGGAGGCCATTTTTCATTCTTGATGAAAATCGTACTGCGTACAAATTTCACAAGAAACAAAAAAAAAAAACGGTTCCCATCTGCTCTCGTTCAGTGTCGTGGGACTTCAAGACCATCCGAAAATCCCTTCCCCTCCCCATGGGGGAGTCAAAATGGCATTTTGGTCATCACCTGTTCCTCCCACTTCTTACATCGCATGCAGGCAGATTTTCCACGTTCACCTGACTCCAGGGTTTTTCTTTGGCTGTTTCGGTTTTCGACCTTCATCAAAATCGACTCATGACATCTGGCTGTGGGATTATTATACATGGACCGCACAGTTGCTGCTAGGCGGAAACGCCTTTCAGTTTTATGCTTTCGATGCGCTCTTCACAATGTGCAAGGAAGAGTAGTTGGTAGGCCAGCTGCAGTTGAGTTGTTTTTGTTCTTTATCTCATCTAGGTGCACTTGTTCTTGTTTCCGCCTTCACTTTCAGAATTTATTTACTTCCTTTACTTAACAAATTTTCCCCTTCTCAAGAATACGGATAAAGTCCCCCAGACATACAGGCTGGAGAGTATTTTTGGCTGAACGGTTCAATTGCAAATGTACCATTTCAGATTACAAAGTCAGCAGTTTTTTTATTCACCTATTGTTTACTGCATGGGCACTGTTACCGAAGAAAACCTGGCGCACGATCGCGCAAGACTTCTTCATTTCATTGATGCGAAAAGACGCCAAGAAAGGATTAACCATAGAGTTCAGAAACAGGATGACCGTGGATGATTGCCTGACGATGAAGAACCAATTCTTTTTTGCGCAGCTTTCGCAGTGGATCCCTACAACCATGACAGCAAAATATGGAATTAGCGAGAGAATAAGAAACACCAAAATGAGAAATGAGGTGGTTGCAATTTCTTTTTCCATTTTGGCTGTCCTTTCTCGTTTCCTGTCGTTCAAAGAATTGTTGCTTGGCATGGTGGCTTGTCTCTGAACAACAACAACTCGAGATTGCTTCTTCAAAAAGTAGAAGATTCCGAGATAAGCTACAGAGGTCGTGGACAGAGGGAACGTGGTGTGTAAATGTACGTCAATGGCAATGTAGACATCTTTTGAAATGTTGATCAGCTGAAGTGAGGCAAAGATGGACGAGAAAACAATAATGCACGAGTTGCAAACAACGGCTGTCTTCGGTTTCATTCTCTGGCGATATGTGTGAGGAAAAATAACAGCTACGAAGCGATCGATCGACACCGCGGTCACTAACAAGATTGAAGAGTTGATTCCGATGTAGCTTAATATCTGGACGAATTCCCCTTCTTGTGGAATACTTCGATCGCTGAACACGCACAGAAATCTCACTAGGACTTGTGCAGGGCAGACCACTAGACCAACGAAAAGATCCGTTGCGGATATAAACGCCAGGTACACTGAAAACACTCTCTTGAAGCACCGCAAAGGATTTTTCACCATCACCATTAAGATAAAACCATTGGGAAACGAAACGAAGAAAACCAACGAAAGGAAAGAAATCCCACTTCCGAGACAGAGTTGATTTTCGAAATTACTATCCATGGCATGCAATAAGCCCGAAGGAAAGATATTTGAACCACAAAATGGACGGCTGGGTTTTTACTTATGAAGTTGCATAGGGATTGTCACCTGTCCTAATATATCAGAACGTATAGGCTAACAACACTAATTAGTTCTTTAATAGCTTAGTACTTAGCTATTCACGAGTCATTCATGTACAAACAAAAGGAAACAGTATGACATTGGCTAATTTGAATTACTTATCCTAATTTTCTAGTCTCATATTATTCAGCTTTATTTAAAAAAAAACTTAAAAACAATTATGCAACTTTGTTACGATTCAGAGCTTAGTAAATTTAAGTATTCGAAAAACTTTGGCATAATTATTGAAGTCTGACGTTATTTTGTGAGCTCGATAGGAAAAGGATGTTTCGCTCAATTTCTGCCTGGACATGTAACCAACGTTATGTGTAGCTTCTATTTTTTGAAATTACAACATTAATGTGGTGAATTTTAATGTAATATGTAATGGACGACAAAACTATAAACACAGAGACACTTACTTCGGTAATGGGAAAGTTTAACGAGCGTTGTTTTGTAAGCATGTAAGCCATCTGAGAAGTTAACCAATAAAACTGCTTGAAATATATCACGTGATTCCCGAGATTGACACAAGTTGTAAGAGATGTCGACAATGTATCTGGCAATGCACTTCATGAATCCCATCAATATTTGCTAGGAACATATTGGGTTTTGACTTATAATTACGTGTAGTCAAACGAGTTGGTGTTCCTGCCTTTGGTCAGGGAATATGACTAGCTTCAAGTTATTGGAGCCTGTACTTCCTGGCGAGTTGCCCAACTCGAGACTAATCGAGTTGCCCAATTCGAAACTAATTGAGTTGCCCAACTCGAGACTAATGCTACTCTCGAGTTGCCTAACGTACTAGAGACTTAAAGGGGCTAGGTCACGCTATTTTAGGTAATTTTGTTAATTATGGGCTCTAAACGTCAAATTGGCAGAGCAAGAGTCTTTCATTTGCAAAATCACGGCCACATGACAACCGAGAATGATTTTCCAGCTTTGTAAATGACATTTTGATATAGATTGATATAAATTTGAAAAAAAGCTGGGCCAACGTTTTTCAAATTTACCCAAATTCAATCCATTTCAAACCTCTCCAGTTTTGTCCATCCATGTCCCTTCTTGGCTTCCCTTTGTTTTGTTAGAGTTCTTCTTTAGTTTTTAACAGTTATTTTGATATTTTAGTTAATTCCATGACCATTTCATCAGTGCTGAAATTGTCTAAAATTGCGTGACCTAGCCCATTTAAGGAAATGTTACAAATTTACTTCTTTACTGTAAAGACTGGTTTTCACTAGCGACGCAATCGCAAGCGCAAGCATAAGTAGCTAAGTTAAAATGAACGTCGACTTAACGCAAGCATAGGCGCAGGCACAAGGAAAACCCTGACAACCCCGTTTTTCACGGGGAAATAACCGTCCTTATGCTTGCGTTTGTTCTTGCACGTGTGCTTGGATCGTTTGTGAAAGCCAGACTTAAGGGCCTACTGACGTATTTTTGGGGGTGCGTTGCTAAGGATGTAATGATTAAGTAATTTGAGAGAATTTGGCATTATTTTGGTCAGTTTCCAACTTTCCTGAGACAATGACCCCAAATATGCCGTCAACATGCCACGCCCATGGTCACGTGACCAATGAAAGAAAACTCCAAATTTGTCTACGTGCTACACAATTTGGGCACTTAATCAGTGGTTTCATAATTTGTATTCGTTTTTGCATCCAGCCAAGCATGGTTTTCTTTTTATTTTGAAAAATGTTCTTTTTAGGGAGATAAACGATACTGAAATAGCCATAACTTTTTCAAAAAAGATGATTTGAAAAAACCAATGCTTAGCTATATTCTGTATTTAAAGGTGAAACGAGCCATATAAAAATTAATTTAGCTTGTTTACGCATGCGCAGTTGATCTGAGGAAGAGCACGAGGAAGGGCGAGAAAAAACGTTCGATGCAAACTACAATTAGGAGATTGTTATCAAATTTTCCAGGTCGACGAGTGGGTTTTCTGGTCAGCTCACGATGATATAATGACGTCGTCACCGGAAGTAACATTTCACTTCCTTAGCAACGCGCGAAAAATCCGTCCGTCAGCCCTTAAGGTTAAACGAGTCCATTCAAAAAACACACTGCATATGATAAAGTATTACTGCCGCCTCTACAGAAAACGGACGAGTAAATATTTAATGTAAATGCTCTTCTCAGGAAAGAGCCATTGAAATGATTGAACTCGGTAATCCCGTATTTTAGTTAACAGTGCCGCCCGTATTGGGTTAAGGCTCAGAATATGATTGCGAATGGAGAGGGCCCTGGGGATGTATGAGACCGAGTAGTCTCAGATAAGGTGCCAGGGTAACCGCATCTGCCTTATAAACAAGCCTCTTTAAAAAAAAACGTGTGAATTCTTGGGTAATCCTAGCACCATGGTTACCTTCCCTCTTGTAAACAGGTCCTTAAAATGGTGCAGTGCAGTCGATACCCTTCAGTGAATTGAAAAGAATTCTTTTCCTGAAATGAGGATTGGTAGGCTAATCTGCAAATTAGCAAAAGAATAAAACGAGTGCCATTAATGAATAAGGTCTATAGCGCCTCAAACGAGCTTTACAAGTGGCGCACTGAAAATCATCTTACATCACACCCACGGAAATGCGAAATCATGCTTCCTTCCAGAAGCTAAGTAGCAGACTCATTGACTGGGTTAATAAGAGAGTAACCTTCTAGGGGTAACAATTTACTCATAGTTCCACTGGGGAAAAACACATTTGTGACGTCAAGAAAACCGTCGTCAATAAACTGAATCTTCTCAAAGCCTCGAGAGTCTACAAACGGACTTGCTGACAGCCTTCAAATTAATCCTACCATCTATTACCTACTCACTCGTTGGTTTGGGGAGGCTGTAACCTTCAGGATTCGTCTCTGTCACTTGAAAGATTATAATGCAGAACGGCAAAACAATTTACAGCTTACCATAAGACACGCCTTCTGGAATTGACCGTGCTTTCGAAATCCAATTGCAACACCCTTTCAAGTAATTTTAATTGTTATTAATTAAGTTGATGTGTAAGATCCGAAGCGACAGTGCCTAGCCTATCTCGGCTTGCCGAAGGTCATGCATCAGAGCAGCTATTTCTTGCGCACAGAGGTACAACCTTAATAAACAACCTTTCACATGGACACCAGGCACTTTAATTCCAACAGCCGGAGCAATGCTACGACGTTCATCAATAACATGTGGCAAAAACAGTCACTTTTAAGAGTGAAAGTGAGAAGAGATCCTCTCACTTATCTGGACACCTTGAAAAAATCAGGTAGCTCCAATGGTAGATAAGAGAAAGACAATTCCTGAATTAAGTCGTCTAGAAAAGCCACAAGGATCACCCCTACCTGTCATATATAAACCGCGATTCAAATATAGACATTCATTTAATTCAGACACTTTTAAATTGTTCAACTTTCGGAAAATTGAAGTGGGTGCGAATCTTCACCCTATTTATTAACTTAAGTAATTCAGTATAATGTTTCAGATTGTACGTATTTTCTTCCAATTAATTTGTGTTACTTTCATCTGTATTTTTCTTCACACGACCGCACAAGCTTCACGCTTCATCATCGTGTCTAAATTAAAGCTTTACGTTCAGAGATCTAGTTTAAGTCAATAACTGTTCTCCTTTTCTAGAACTGGCCCGAGAATTTGGAATATGATCCCTCCTAAACTACGAGATTAAAGTTAACATCTTTCAAACGAACTGTACTTACCACTCCTGAAGGTTTTGGATAATGAGGAGGTTTATTTTGATAGAGCGGACCAGTTAATCTTTCTTTCCTCTCTTTGTTCCTAGATTCAGATGAAATTGATTTACTTTGTTTTTTTAACAATTTACGTTTATTGATTGTAATAGTTTCTTAATGTTTTGAAAATGTTTTTTCAGTGCAGACGTTGTTGGTGTTTATTATTGCTTTCTTTGAGCCTTTTCTATTATGTTATACTGTTGCCGATCTTGAACAGCTATGCTAGTTGCGCGTGTCAAATATAGTAAATCTGTCTTGTTATAATAAAATGTTGATAGTCTTAAATGATTATCAAAGTTTAAGGACTACTAAAATCGTCGTTTTGGGTGAGTTATAAGCCATCTTGTTAGTCTTTTTCTAGCTCAAATTCTGGATGGGTGTACTATCCGGGACTTCGTAGTCAGGCTAATGTATAATAATAACTTTATTGAAGTGGCAAAATATTTTAGCACAAATACTAATTGGTTAAAGCACAAAATATTAAATAAATAAAATAATATTAAGCATAATACATTTGTTAACAATTTTAAAAAGACCATCTATAAAGCTTTCTTAAAATATCCTAATTATAAATTGACTAAAACTGCGCATGCTATTAAAATGACTTAAACTACCAAGAGATAATTTAACGAACTGCATAAAAACAGTCCGACCCTCAGGTCAGGTCATTCATAATTGAAGATGAATTCAATTTTCTTGTATGATTCTTATTAAAAATTATTCAAGTTACATTCAGCCTTTGCGCTCTTAGGGAGTCTGCGCCATAGCGAAGGCCCAAAATACGTGATGGAGTGCTAGCCGTACGTCACTGTGTTAAAACGTGGAATTACAAAGTCAGCATTTCTTAAACTATAGTCTCCATCATATTGCTTAAATAGATTAGCTAGACAAATCGGACAGGTGCCCTGCTTAAATTCGAACATAAGTATAGCTATGTCCTGAAGTTTACGACACATGAAATTTAGGATCTATGTATCTTTTCTTGAGATTATGATTTATTTCTCAGAGTTAGATTCAGTTGCATGCTTTTTTCATCTATTTTTTCTTCAGTGCCACCGAACAGGTAATGATATGAGCAAATATCCAATGTCTGCTGCTGTCCGATGGTGGACGAACAAAAGGAGCTAATGAGAGAACTTTTCTTTTTGTCCACCAACATCGTGGCGATGACGTAACGTGAAAACCACGCATAGGTCGTAATTCCGAGGGGAACAGCCTTAATCATGTAAATTCAGAGGGCGTTGCACAGACATTGGTTGCCGTCACACTTGAAAAAAACACAGTGTAACGCTAGTGTTGACAGTACTCTAGTGTCAACTCACTGGTGTTGAATCCCTAGGGGAACACTGAACAATAGAACTTGATTTAACGCTAGACAGAATGTTAAAGCCGCAACCAAATATCCTTGTTCTCAATATCTTTCGTACCCATATAAAATACACACATTATTCGATCATAATGAGGGACAACAGCCCTTATGCGCAAAAACGTCTGACTTCCTAATTTCACCACCAAGCCTCGACTTGTAAATTTTGACATGAGCTAAATGCCAAAGCAAACTTGTAAAGAAAAACCACCTGCGGACAGTATTCCATGTCCAGATAATGACAATAACTTTGTGCAAACGAGGCTTGGTGGTGAATTTACACAGGTCACATAAGCCAAAAGTTTCCCATAGACCTGAAACAGCATTTTGTGATTGGGGCCAGGAGACACTTTTGGTGTTGTTTATTTGTCTCTAGCGCAGTGACATGTACACTGACCTGTGACCCTTGACCTGTGTTTAAAGCTCGGTTTACACTACAGAAAATTTTTGGCACGGCTCGGGTGAAGTTAGCACCGGTCCCAAAAAAAAGGGTTCGGCTCGGATAAAATTTGCAGTGTAAACAACCTGTCAGTACCAAATTTCAACCGAGCCGAACCAAAATTCTTACCCGTGCTGGAACCTTCGGCGAGGTAGTCCGAACACGGGTGAAAATGGTACGGGAGCTGAAAAAATAGGCACGGTTCGGATAGAACAAGTAGTATAAACACTTTAAAGGGCCAAATTTTGAGCCTTAATTCATATAGGCTAGCGGTTTTTTAAAGTACATTTCAAAATGGCGGCTCATTCTCCACCAAAATCACGCGGACGTTCTTCATTATAGTTGAACTGCGCATGGCTTTATGAGACGTTACATGGGCCCAAAAATCTTGGTACGGTATTTTTGGTACGGTAAAAATGGCAGGAGCCGTGCCAAAAAATTTCTGTAGTGTAAACCGGGCTTTAGACTCACTGAGGCAGAAAGGAAAATAGCATGAGAAGAAAATGGTCCCTAAAAATTTGGATCCCCTTGAGAGGGACTGCACAATTGTATAAGTCTACTATGAAATAAAGAGTTTTACCAGAAAGTCACACCTTACATTACAAGTGCATTTTTTTTAATGCCGAAGCTAGTGTGTCTTGTCATCAGTGTCCTTTCCATTGTAGCCACCAACGTACCCTTCAGCGGCATTAGAATCAAAGTCTTTTCGACCCTCCAAGCCTTTGCCTTTGCCGCTATCATCAAACCGTTCCTTATGAGATCCAGTGTACTTTGAAGTGTCAGTGTCAGCACCTGACTTGCTTTGTTTCTGTCAAAAAAAAAAAAATTCAAGAAAATTCTAGCTCAATTATTTGATGCCCGTTCTGGTATTGAAAAAAAAAATTGCTCCAGGCTGCACCATTCTATCCACCCTACTCTGAGAATCCTATTCTATATTTTTCACGAGTTGATAACAAAACACTTGAAGTTGAACTTGTTGTCTTAGGACCTGTTCTCGAGTTGCATAGTAACTGACTTAATTGTTTGTTTACGAAACCGAGAACGTTGTCGACTCGTGCAAATTCTTAGTTACTATATCAAAGTTTACGTTAATTAACTATTATACACACGCTTGTGTGTTGTGCACGCCTTTCTTTCATTAATACAGTACAACAATACATGTTAATAAAACAGGCTGTCAAAATAAGAATTATTCTATATGTCCCTCCCTGCATGTGGATATAAATTCGTTGATGAGTGATATTAAGTGTCATCCAAAGTCGGGGAGGTGGGAAGTTATTTATACACAACACCGTCTGGTTCTCAAATAAAGGAAATTTTCAATTATACGCAATTAATGAAAGCTTTCTTGAAACTGAAAAAAATACCCTTAACGTTTCGTGTTAGTGTTGTTTGTGGGGTTTCGTTTGTGGTGGAATAACAAGACAAACTCACAGTGGCTCCAAACTGGACCCTTTCCAGCACAGATTTTGTCGATCAACTTTTGCACGTCGTCTTTACTTCCATACTTTTTCTCTGCACACAATTCCAAGGCCTTCTTGAAACTTTCAAAGCCTATCTTCCGTTCTGTCTTGCTGCAAAGAGGAGGAAACAACCGTGGAACAATTAATTAAGATTTAACACGAGTGATAACATGAGATACTGCAACACAACCCGATGAAATTAAAACCTTCATTTAGGCTTACCTCTTTACTTCAGGTCTATTGAATGTTATATCCGTGTCAGTTGACGTAAATTTTTTGTCGTACAGTTTCAGATCGTGAAATAATTTCCCAAATTTTGCATTATCCATCATAGGTTGAGCGTCCGTGCCACCAGCTCCAAACAAACAGAACGATTTACACACGACAAGAAGCTGTTAATCAGACATTCTAACGGGCAATTTTTTGCTGAGATATGACCTAAAGGATTCTTGAAATACACTGTAGGATTTTTAAACTAGCAGAGACGGCAGCTGGCTCGAAATTGGAAGGTTCGTGTCGTTTCAAAAGAAGAAAAAAAAGAAGAAAAAAGCGTAGGAATCCAATAGGTACTCCTGATAACTCCAGGAGGCTAGGGGATTTTTTGTTTGTAATTGAAAATCTAAACATCTACGAGATGCAAAAACAAACTTGCGAACACGTGAACCTGAATAATCGCAAATCATAACGCTGACAAACACAAAATCGAAAAAATGGTTAATAAATATGACGTTTTTTCATGTCAGAATGATTTTGGGTTAGATTAATTAACAATTATTCGCCGAAGGCGAAGTAATTATCGGTGAATATTCACCGAGACGAAGTCGAGGTGAATATTCACCGATAATCACTGAGCCTTAGGCGAATAATTGTTTTAGTATAAATACACAGGTGATTGTTTCAAAAAAGAGAAAAAAAAAAACATTTCAACGCGAAATCATCTTCACTTACAGTGGCAAAACGACTACTGGCAGCCATTTTGTCCGTCGAGGTGATTATCGGCTGATAATCTGAGATAGCGAGCCAATGAGAGCGTGCGATCTTGTATAATCACCTGTGTGTTTATACTAAAGCCATATATTATTGAAAAATCTTCGTGTTAATGAGTAGTATAAACAATCTTGGAACTAGCTAGTCAAAAACGTAAAGTAAAGTAAAGTTTATTCAAAGACTCATTGCAGCAGAATACACAGTATAAGGTTGAATTATTGAGCTATATACAGTATTATATAATACTACAATATAAGAAACAATAAATACTAAAATATAATTACTAGAACTATATTATGAATAAATCAATACAAGCTACCAAATGTACTTATAGGTGACAAACTCTTGTGTGCGCTTTGTTCTACAAGAAGGGCGCATGATACGACTAACGCCAAATCTGAGATTGTAATTGTGAACAAACTCCTCCCGTTTGGGGGAGAATAAGATCCAAGGGGTGGTTCTCATTCCGGAGTCTATCAATATAAACCTGGCACAGATGGGTGCGTCTCTCACTTAATGTTGTTAGATTGAGTGCAATTAATGCCTCATTGTAATTCATTAAAGGAAAAATGATGCGCTTAGCCCTTTTCTGAATGCTCTCTATCTTATAGGATAGCAAATCTGGTATATTTTGCCACACGGGGGCAGCGCATTTTAGGATAGGACGAACAACAGTTGCATAAACTTTTGCTAATGAAACTGGGGGTGCATCACATTGCTTAATGACCCTAAGAGAGTAAAGTCTCTTATTTCCCCTTTTCACAATATGTTCTACATGGTGGTTCCATTTCAGGTCATTACTTATATAAACACTTATATGTCAGGAGTAATTGAATTACCACCAATTACAATAGGATTCACAATAAAATTATGATTGTTCATAAAATTGATTAGCATTTCTTTGCATTTAGTGGGATTCAGTTTCATTCTACGATCTTCAGAAAAGGCATAAATATCATTTGTAGCAAAATTGAGTAAACTGACACTATTCCTGGGAATTATCTCATAGGCTGTTGTATCATCAACAAACTTTATTCTAAGATTCCATGAGCGCAATAAATTATTTGTCATGATCGTAAATACGATGGCTCCTAGCTTGGTGCCTTGTGGTATACCACCCTTGAGAGTTTTCCACTCAGATATAACGTTTTCGATCCTCACAGCCTGAGTCCTGTTACACAGAAATGCTGATATCCAGTTTACTAGGACTGGATGCACATGCATCCTCCTTAGCTCCTAAATTAGAACCATATGATCAATCGTATTAAAACCTTTAGAGTAGTCAGCGAAAAACAGTCTAGCACCACAGTTCCCTGTATCCAATGCTTTATACACCGCCTGAAGCAAATACACCAACGCATCGGTGGTAGAATGCCAGGCACGTGCAAGCTGACGTGGGTCAATCAGATGAGACACTTGTGTGATCAAGCGATCCCGTGTAAACCCTTCAAACACCTTAGCACGTCAGAGCGATCGGTCGCAAATCGGTCTCTATCTGCTGCCGAGAGATTTTAGGAGTTGGATTCAGTTGACAGTGAGGCCTTCAGGGCGTCAGGAAAATAACCCCCGGTCAGGGATGTATTGTAAATATCCTTGACAACTGGTGCCAGT